>NW_013665612.1:2606599-2644387 GCF_000517525.1 Limulus polyphemus
CTAAAATATATTATTATTTGAAAACAGACAGTTATTTTAAAGTTAAAAATACAGAATCAAAAAGGTTTTCCGTTAAACGCAAAGCTTCACAAACGGCTATCTATACGCTGCCCACCGGAAGCATAGATACACGATTTTTGGTGTTATAAGCCCTCTGACTTTCCACTAAGACACGGAGCGCGAAAACAGAAGGGAAACAGACTTATCATAATAGACACAAAATTATTATTAATAAGATAATATTAATAATGTTGAAAGTACATAATAAACATTTAGTCTATGTTTCTTTTAGAGCAAAACCACGTTGTGTTATCTGCTGTGGTAATCGAAATCCGGATTTTTATTCTTATAAGTCCTTAAGTTTACCGCTGTTTCATATAAATCTGTATATGATTTTATAACAAATAGTTAATAGAGCTTTATAACACCGATTTCTTATGCTGATACTTGTAACATGCCTTATCAGATGTAAATTGTAGTGTCACAGGCACCTATATTTTTGACGCACGAACCATTCGAAAGTGCAATGCATGAATATCAATATTCACAGAATGGTTTGTTTGTTTGTTATGTTATATGTTAAATATTATGTTATACCAACTTTTATTTTGATATATTTATTATTGACGAAAGCAAGAATTTTAAGCTTTTTTCTTAAGATTTTGAAAAGTTTGTTTGTTTGTTTTGAATTTCGCGCAAAGCTACACGAGGGCTATCTGCGCTAGCCGTCCCTAATTTAGCAGTGTAAGACAAGAGGCAAGGCAGCTAGTCATCACCACCCACCGTCAACTATTGGGCTACTCTTTTACCAACAAATAGTGAGATTGACCGTCACATAATAACGCCCCCCACAGCTGAAAGGGCGAGCATGCTTGGTGTGACGGAGATTCACAGGATGGTACTGTCAAACCGATGCAATGCCAAATAAAAACATTTCGAACAAAAGGGGAACCTTCTACGTTCCACGCCCTCCAGTGGCACAGCAGTATGTCTGCGGACTTACAACGCTAGAATCCGGGTTTCGATACCCTTGTTGGGCAGAGCACAGATAGCTCACTGTGTAGCTTTGGGCTTAATTACAAAAAAATCTACGTTCCATGTGGAAACGGAAAAATGTGCACAGCAGAAAACTTAGGATAGCAATGAGCACCCATACCACATTCCAATCCAATCCTAAGTGACGTCTTCATCTGAAAAATGAAAGCTACATTTCCTTAAAGGACCCTCTGACCTCAAAATATCCATTCGAATAAAACTGTGATAGATCTTTTTGCTTTTAAAACCAGATAACAATCAAAGATTTCAAGATGAAAAAAAAAGTCTTTCAACCCAAAAGTACACAAGCTCCCAACCATACCTCAAAATCAAAGGCTCTTTTTATGTAAAAGTTGAGCTATTTTAAGTGGAATCAAGGCAATTAATTTTAACCATATACTATTTAAGGCCCAAATACAGCTATAATAGACTTTTGTTATTTTGCTTTGCTTGAATATGGTCATGGAAGCTCACATTTACGTACAGTACAGTGGAAGGTTGAGACTGTGGAAAATTGTTCGTGATCTGGAGTCTCAGATTGACCTCACCGCTCTTCCCATAAGCATGTAACAATGAAAAATACGGTGTTGACCAATAGTACGTATACCTAACAATGACGATTAATAATGTAGAAAGTAATTCTAACGACAATGTTTTGTTTGCGTGTTACCAAACACAAAGCCGTGTAACTTAATCCTGTATTCATCTCAGGGATCGAACCACTATTTTTGGCGTAATACGTCTTCAAGCTTCTACGGGCAATATGGAAACTGGAACATTGTTATTATAAAGGACGATTAACCTTCAGTATGCATGAATGGTTTAATATTAGTATTGCAAATCAGTATATAGATAATTATATTATTTATAAATCGTTATTTACTTCTGTACGAACAAAAAAAGAGTAAATCAAAAATAAATATTTTGATCGTTCAATTGTTTCCACAAATGATGTTTGTAATTAAGCACAAAGCTACATAATGGGCTATCTATGTTCTGCCAACCACGAGTATCGAAACCCTGTTTCTAGCGTTGTAAGTCCGCAGACTAACCGTCCACAAATGAAATAATACTCACTGGTATGTATTAGTTACAAAGCATAAAAAAGAAGGTGTTTGTGTTTCTCATTTTTCTAATATACAGTTCTATTAACAACACAACAAATATTAATGGTATGACGTTCGTATCATCCTTATAGCCAAAATATGTATATTAGAATTAATCCAGAAAAAAATAAAAAGGGAAAGTACCTTGTCATCAAACTATCATTTTTAATTGTAATTTATAGTGACGTTACATGATAAGTAAATGTGTTTTATAGGTCACCTTAAAGCACCACCTATGACCACTTTTTCATAACTGAATTCCGTATGAAAGTTGTATGGATCTTCCACCAACTGCTCTTACCGCACTTGTTTTGTATATTATTTATAACTATCAAGTTAAAATCTACCGTCACCACAAATCAGACTTAACTTTTCTAAAGAAACAAGTTTTGTCATCGCTCACGTCTCGTAGATGAGTTGTAATTAAACTGACAAACAAAAGGTGGAACCCTGATAGTTGAGCGACGTGATCCATGTCTGCAAAAAGCAATAGTCAACTAAATAAGTGCAGCTTCTAGCAGTAAACTGAATAATGACCTCACACTTTACTTTCAGAAAAGGCTCTAGAACTCATCCGAAAACGCATTAGCTGTAATTAACAATCTCAAACTGCAATTAATCTCAATGTCAAGAAACCGAGAACTGCCTGCTTTTTTGTATGTTACGAACCTGGTTACTCTGAAAGTCCTCTTTCTTTTGGCTGAAATTAATAAATAGAGCCTGCTTCTGTTTATTATCTTTACACTAATTTACAGTTTCTAGTCGGATTTCTCTTGTACATTTGAAAAAATACAACATTCACGCTCTGAATCTTTGAAAATGCTTGCGCCTTAGCTCCATCATTCACATTCGCCATGTGTTTTGTCTTTATACTTTAATATTCTACATATGACGGAATGCTTATTCTTAAACCCTTTTTTCTTACTCTGGAAACTCCTTGATAATGTTGGTAAAATATGTTTAAATTACATATGATTTCAAATTTAATATTCACTTTAGCTATTAATATTAGCATGGACATACCAATAGGCTCGTTCTACGTTACTCTTCTTTCTTCTTTTTCTTTCAGACATATCAGAGTCAAACTGACTGCTATACTACTTCTGAAACATACATTTGTAATTTTCCAAGATTGCAGAAAATAACAACATTTCAAGAATATCTCAAACCAGCTAATTATTTCTTCTCTTCTCTCAGACCTTGCAAAAAAAATTAAATATCCCCAGTGGGACAGCGGTAAGTCAACTGATTTACAACATAAACCTCCGGGGTTCGATTCCCCACGGTGGACGCTAAAATAAATCTGTGACATCTCTACTCAGCCTGTGGAAATGTAATATATTGAATATAACATTTATTTCACAGAAAAATGCATTAAAACTGTGAAACTTTTCACATTAGATAAGAGCAAAGGTGTACATCTCGCTGGCTGTTTACTCTATCTGTCATTTCAGATTATAATGTAAGAGCCCTCCAGTGGCACAGCGGTATGTTTGCGGACTTACAACGCTAGAAACCGGGTTTCGATACCCGTGGTGGGCAGAGCACGGATAGCCCATTGTGTAGCTTTGTGCTTACCTATAAACAAACTAGAACGTAAAAAAACGAACACAAATTGACTCTACTTAGTTTTAAAAACATCGAGTACCAAGAGTCCACAAACGGACTATCATGTAAAAGCATTAAGCTTAACACATTTAAAAAAATGACGAACAAAAACTGAAAATTTTCAACTATAGAATTGAACAAGTATATTTAAACTACATTAACAAAAAGTTATAATTTTTGATTGGACTGTTTTATTTAACAACTTATTATTACAACAACGTATAGATATCTGTATAACTAGTCTTTTTAATTTGATAGAAAAATTCACTCTTAAAAATTGCAAAATTGTCTTCTCCCAAAGTTGCATGGCTAGGTGGTTAGAGCGCTCGACTCGTAATCCTTCAGCCGTGGGGGCGTTATAATGGGACGGTCAATCTCACTATTCGTTGGTAAAAGAGTAGCCCAAAAGTTGGCGGTGGGTGGTGATGACTAGCTGCCTTCCCTCTAGTCTTACTAAATTAGGGATGGCTAGTGCAGATATTCCTCGTGTAGTTTTACGCGAAATTCGTACCAAACTTGCTTGAAGGTTTTTTCCCTTGGTGATTATCTATATTTTCCTTACTTACATTTCATTTTTTCTTTTCAAAATTGTTCTATAATTTTGGTAATTATGCAATATGCAATATTATATGGTTATGTAATTTTATTATTATGTTTTCAATTTTCCGCCTTCTATACTTGAAATAAGTCTATATATTATCATTTTCAGAAATACTTCTGCTGTACTCGTTATCCTCTCGATGTACGTTTTTATCTAATTTAAGTTTGAAGCATTTTTGAATTTCTTACTATCTGTGCTGTTAAACTGACAGAGGCTTAAGAATTTAAATAATATTAGCAATAAAGAGATATGATTTTTAAACAGTGTTGACTTTAAAAGTTAAGTGTTTAAAGCTGACGAAACATTAGTAATCAATGCGCCTACCATTTTTGATAAAACCCATGCAAAATGCAGATGTTTTTGTTGTTTGATACATTCACTTTAATTTTCCTATTTCAATCTTGGAATCAAAGATCCGTATAAATGGTGTTTCAGATCTATACTTTAATGAGCTTCGACGAAACTGTAAAATTCCTTATCCTTGATCTGGTGTTTCAGATCTATACTTTAATGAGCTTCGACGAAACTGTAAAATTCCTTATCCTTGATCATTGTTGTTTCATAGCGATAATTTAACCACCGTCAAAAAATACCATGTGTCAAAGTAATTTTAGGTTGTATGTAAAAGCTTTCATTGATCCCCTACAAATGAGTCATAGTATTCAGTAACTAATCCCACTATTGGTCCTGCAAGTCCACTCTAAAGCGAAATTCGGAGCACCTATCTTGACTTTTGGACTCCCTGTGTTAAGTTTGAGATAAATAAGTAAATTTTTGACTCATCATGACAAAATTTGAGCTTCATAGTTAACATCTAGAATGTCAATTAACGGGGAACTGATCTAAAAATAAACAAATATGCGGTAATTTGCTTTGGTGTTGCAAGTTTGATATTTTAAATGGAAAAAAAAGAAACTTTTTCGCAAAATCTAAAAAAAAAGGGCAGGAAAATACAATTCAATTAAGTATATCAGTATGCGGTATAAGAACCTGCTATATGGTGAATGTATCACTGAAAGAAGAAATACGTACAACAGAATAAATGATACAAGATTAAGTGGAGCTCTAACGATAGTACAAAGGAAGCCAAAAATATGGCTTTTATTTTTCGATAAAACAAAAAAGCAACCACTATTTCCAGAAATTTCAAAGACAGATAAGATACGAGTCAGTCAGTGTAAGTCGGTATTTATATAATTTCTGTTTTCGATATCTCGCGGTATCATTAACAGATTTGACGGTATTTAGAATGAAGTCGTCAAGCAATTTTAAACAACTCAATAAAAAAAAGAAGAATGTTGGATGTCTTATGCTAAGATAATTTATTGCTGAGATAGGTTAGTGTCAGCAGAAGTTTAAAGTATATCCTATAAGCTTTATGAACACAAAATCAATAAGGTATAACTAGTTTCAACATTTTCTTTTAATATTCTGTTTTATTTATTAACTCTGTGCGTCAACTTTTAATGTCTTCTGGTGGGTCAGCAGTGAGTTTGCAGACTTACGATGCTAAAATTTGTCGTTAGATTCCCGCGATTGACAAAGCACAGATAACTTATTGCATGGTTGCGCTAAAATCAAACTATTCTCTCTTTTATCAAGCAGACCACCAGTGGCACAGCGGTATGTCTGCGGATTTACAACACTACAATCCGGGTTTCGATACCCGTGGCGGGCAAAGCACCGATAGCCTATTGTGTAGCTTTCTGCTTAATTACAAACAAACAAACAAACTTTTATCAGGTCAAGAGTTAATGATATATTATTTGTTTAAGTTATGTCAATGTGCTTATATTAAAAGCCTTATCTCGTAATTCTGCTTCTCAAGCGCCTCTTGGTTGCAAAAGTAGAAATTATTCAGTCTAGAACCAGATTTGTGTGGTAAATAACATATTTGTTTTACAAAGTTTCTTGAAGTATCCCTAACAAAAATGAGAGATTTGCGATAATTAAACAACATTAGATAACAGCAACAACTCGAACCATAAAATCAAATCATATTTCTACCTACAAAAAATATTACTTTTCTCAAAACAACTGTGTGGAACACAACAACTGAATGAAAATCTAACATATATTAAAAGTCCGATAATTCTTTATTGTTTAATTCTATAATTGCAGTTACTAAATGGACCAAAAGATAAAGTTTTATTTTGATAGCTCTAAACATTACTTTGTAATTCGAAATTTACTAAGCCTATTTAGTGTGCAAACTACATTAAACAAATATACTTTCAATAAAAGTAAAAACTATTACATACATAGAAGCACTACATAAAAAAGCGCTTAATCTTATCGTATTCCATAAATTAGTGACATATACTAAGACATTTCTTTAGTATTTACTTAAGGATGTTTTGGATGTATACCTTGGGAAACTTCGAAATATAAACTGACACATATCACTTGTGTCAGACATATTACATAAATCCTAATAATCAGTTGAATTCCTTTAGAATTTGTATATTAATTTATTCTTGTTCCAGTAAAATGCGATGTCATTTACTGCTTCGTGAAATAGAACGTTGCAAAGAAATACATGTAACAAAGTTATCTTCTGAAGTACTGGAATCAAATAATAAAATTTGGCTGCAGACCCTATGAGAAGAAGAACAATACATTTACTTGACAATTACTTTTTAATGTTAAAGACAGTATACATTATTTCTGTACAGCTGTGTTTTAAATGTTATTTAAATTTAATAAGAAATTACATTGATTTTTCTCAACAAACTTACTAAACAAACCTGTAATTGTGAACAAACGTAGAACTATTTCTTACAAAACAAACAGGAAATTCTGTTTATTACTAAATAAACATAAAATTGTGTTCCTTACTGAACAAATAAAGATATAAATAGAGATATTAAGTGCTTGCCCTTTTATTATTATGACAAACATTAATGATAAAACTATATTTTTTAAGGTAACTGGAATAATGATTATTTGAGATCCCAACTTTTAAAGAAACAATTTACAGAAAACAGGTTATTTCTTTATTTTGCAATTACGTTAACAAAGATTCGTTATAAATATTTAAAATCTTTGATAACTATGGCTAATTACGAAATAAAAATATTTCATCTGGGATTAAATGTAGTTATTAACAACGTAAAAAATACTTAGCGTTCTTTAATCATTTATACTGTAGATTAATTTAAAATATGTACTAATTCATAACCAAAGTATGGATGAAACCTTAGTCCTAAAAGAGCAGGATTAAATAACAATATATTATGAAAGTTAGATCCGAATAATAGTTAATAAGGATCAGAACAAAAAAAAGGCACAACCAACTGATTTTTAGTGGTTTAACTTTATGTAATTGTTCACCAACCTATTTTTGGTAGTTAAATTGTATGTAATTGTTCACCAACCTACTTTTGGTGGTTCAACGCTATGTAATTGTTCACCAATCCATTTTTGGTGATTCAACGCTATGTAATTGTTCACCAATCCATTTTTGGTGGTTCAACGCTATAATTACATATGCTCCAACGGACAGCATAATAGAGTGTTTTATAACTTTAAAACACCATCTGCTATACTTCTGTTACCAGCTCAGGTGTTACTAACTGGATCTGAAGTATAGTTTATTGTTTACAAAATATTCATAAAAACTTAAAGAAGCAGTTATCTCTTTATCGAATTATATTTTAGTGGACTTCTAAGCGTAAGAATCATATAATGATATCACTGTATCATATATATGGTCAATACCAAAATACGACAAACAAATAACACATAATGAAATAAATATGTTATTTGCTATGGAAAAGCCACGGCGACCGTTTTGAATACTGATATGGGTAGATAGTTTATAATGATTATTTTATGAAGAATGGTAACATATGTATTTATTTTATAATAAAAGTGCTAATGGAATTTTTCACTGATGAGAGGTAGCAGACATTGCTCTCATAATAATATAAACCGTGTGTGAATCCAGCTAAACAGAATCTACTTTATGAAACTACGAGAAAAAAAATTGGTTAGTTGCGTTTGGATAAAATAAAATAAAATTTGAAGATTGACCAACAAGTTATGATGCTAAGCCATACCAATATACGACTTGTAATTATTCCTTATTTTGAAACACTTTTTTGGTATCTCATTCACCAACTCTTTTTAAATAATCGAAATTAACGAATTCTCTCAAAACTTCAACAATAGATGAAAGTGTATATTGAGAATGTAATGAAAATATTAATGAATCAGAAATCGTGAAAGCTTATTAGGCTCATCGTATAAAGGAGTTCATTAATAAATTCCTTTGTTTAGCAGAGTAATTAAATAATACTGGTTGTCAGTAGATTTAAACAAACATAATACATATTTTCAAATAAGTAACACATTCAAAAAATATTGCAAGATCATTATCAAAACTACGATAAATCAGCTTGCATAGTCATGTTGATATTAATAAATGAGGCCTCTGGCTTTTTTTATTTTGCTTATACAATGAAGCATTAACTCTAAATGATCTAACTCGAATACTATGACATAATTCATAAAATGGGAGAGAATCAAAGTTAATTAAACTATACTAACGTTAAAGCCGTGTTATCTTTAATAAGCAAATTAAACTGGCTGTATAGGCTGACGAATTTTGGAACATAATAAGACTAAGATTAACTCTTTAGGCCTCATTAACAACTGCATCCATTTGTTAGATAAGTGCCTTCGATCGTTAACCATCCGAAAAATAATCCAGATCGATCAATGAATCTACATAGCAGGAAGAGACAAACCACTTGACTGACATTAAGTTGACAGGGATATTTACAACTTTATCGATAATATAACACAAACCTATGAAAGTAAATTGAATTATAGTGTACGTAATTAGTAGACAAGTTCACGAACCCCTCACCATTTTCAATATTTAGTGGAATTAGTCGGTAAATAGTTTGTTTGGCAGGACAGAATCCTCACAAAAGGATGCGATGTAAGTGTTATGAATCAATTTTCTCATATATTTTTTATCGCTTTTGCAGCATTTTATTTAATCATGAGAACCTAGAAATGTCTTTATTTATAATTTAATGTAAAAACGTTAATAATGCAGAAACCCTTAAAAAGTTATGTTTTAAGACGTTAAATAAGACTATCAACTATTTATTAACATTCCATAACAACATTTTATTATTCGTGTGAGTTTGGAAAGCATTTCTGTTAAGCTCTTTTCTGACTTTTTCGTTTTTAACAAACTGTACTTTCAAAGCGCGGGACTTGATGAGCTTATGTTCATGCAAATCTTATTATGCACCTAAAATTCACACACTTACTTCTCGGTTATTTTACAACTAGAATAGTGTTTTGTAATGTGTTCCAAATAGAATTGTAGTTCTGTTTGGATTGTATGCTATTCTAGCTCGACAGTGAAAATTGAATATTTGAAATCTTTATATAAAACCTGACCAAAGGTCACTTCGTTTAAATGGCATATTTACTCTAAAGCAGCATGTTTTCATTTCATATATATATATATATGTATGTAAATATTAGGGGGGCGTATCTCATCATAATAATCGATACAATACGTGTCTAGATAAAAAAGTTATACCAACGGTTTGTTGCATAGTTTGACAGTCTTGTCTGTTATTTATTATATATATATATATTACTAACATTGTCTTATTTAAGTAATTCACACTTTACAGTGCTTTAAAATTCTCAGGTTTGATCAACTAAATGTCTGTCTATTTTGTTATTGTTAATTTGTTATGTTACTTCGCATGTAATGTTTTTGGTAAAAGAAATGAAAACAACAAGTAGTACTCAATGCTCATCTTCCTTTATCGAATCATTAATTTTTAGCAAAAATACTTCATTACAAACTCTGATATTTTCTATACAAAAGGCTTATAATGTTTACTGAAAGCTTGCCAAATTTCGTGAAGATACACAAATCGTATCGTATCGGACGATGTATCTATACAATCGTATCACGGTTTCACGATAACATATTCCTATCGTATCGCTGTATCGCCACACCTTTAATAAATATTGATTAATGATAATACATAGTAAAAAATACTTAACCTAAGGCATGCAATCGCTTATTTCGTCGTCTTCGAGCAGATTCAGGAGTTTGGTCACTATGGGATTAAAAAAAAAAGATATAGATGATGACTCACTAGTAATCTCCTACAGAATTATTTCTTTTCCAAATATTTTTTTTTCTTGCCTTTGGAGACCAGCATTAAAAACTGCCAGGATAATAACCTAGAAAAAAAAAGCGATGAACGCTTCAGTCTTCCAAATCACAGATATAAAAAGGGCGTATAACAAACTACGTTCCTTCAGTAAAGGGACGTGGTCCAAGATTTCATCAATCTAATTATACTCGCGAAAGTATTTTCTAATTTTGTCACCAATGATAACGGATTGTTTCTATTTGTTGTAGAACTATACTCTACACCTTCGTTATTTGTAGAAGATTCGTAAAACGGCATTCGTAGCTTTTTTATAATAAAAAATAGTTCCACCAAAATTTAGGTTCTGTTTTCTCTTGCTCTCTATACACATGATCTGCCTATAGAATTTAGTTGGCTAATCTTTACCGTAATCACGAGGTGAATTTTTTTTTGCGAAGTCATTTAACATTTCTAAAGTGAATTACAATTCAATAAAGAAAGGTTGACATGGACTTAGATCATGTTGCTTTTCTTTAAGCATTTTTTTTTTTCAAAAATCAACTTGTACTGATATATCATTCAGTCAGTTGATGAGTAGAAATGCCTAAGAAAGTTTCTTTAAGTGTATATAAAGCACAGTAACCAAACGTCCATCATATCGTTGCTCCTTTGAAAAACGCATTAATCTCTCAGTGGTTGAAATTGTCAGAACATACAATCATTTATAATCTATGTCGTATAATAAATACTAACAGAAATTGAGAATTCGTTGACCACTTATTCCTTTACACCATTAATTATGTGTAACAATACTATTTCTTTATTTGTTTGTTGATCTTAATGATACCTTTTGTTCATAATGGCTTAAAACACCAGATTAGAAACTCCTGAGGTTTAAGCATAGCCATCCCCAATTTTAAACTGCGAAATAGAAGAATTGACTGTCCCTCTTATAACACATCTACAGCTGAAAGTACGAAGCGTGTTTGGTAGTACCATTTGTCGAACTAGAAACACTCGAATCTTCGGTCGGATACGCTTACCATTAGGCCACGCTCGAGCCAAGTACTAAAGAAAATAGCTTTGTGCGTCTAGAAAATTAATTATTAATCTAAATAAAAAATAAACATTTATGCATAATGAAGAAAACAAACTATAGAATTGAAGGGATTTAGTTTTGTAAAGTTCCATATGGTTGTAAAGATATTTGTTCTCAATACTGTCGCAAGTTTTGTATTTCTTTTTTAATTTATACAAGAGTTTTTCGTTATATGTTGCGCGTGACTTAACGACTAGAACCTTTTTGAAAGTTTAAGAAACGATTTGAGCAGCATAAAAACGCGAGTTCGGCGAAAGCAGATGATGATTGATTATTGACTTAGTGAGTTTGTTAATCATTTTGTTCTGTCCGACAGTTAATTAATTAGTTAAGTTTTGAGAATATTGAGTTTATGTTTCAACAAAGAAATAAAGAAGTGTTGTACGTACAACAAAAGTAGCAACAAAGTAAGATTGCTGTGTTAGCTTCTACTGTAAACTTAGGTCTAACAGTGATGTTAGCTATGCTAACTGAATAAAATGTAGCAAAATAAATAGAAAAAAGTTTTGTTATCATTAAACAGACTGGACTTTGCATCATTTTTATCGTATAATCCAAAATAGCTTTCCAAACAATCGAAACCTTTACAACAGTATTCTGTTACTAATGTGTTCTACGTTATCGGAAAAACTAACCTGATTAATAGGTGTTTAACATTTTTCATCTCTATATTTGGTTACTTTACTGTGCATTCACAATAAACGAAAGTTTCTTGAAAACATAAATAAATAAAATGTATTTATTATTGTTGTTTTTTCCGTATCTAAAATTATCTCATAATTCACAGTATTCGATATAAGCACATTACACAAAAGTAGATTGGTAAATTTTATTGTTACTGTTTTCGTGGTTTGTCACTAGTTAAGTTTTTTAATCTAACACACCCTGTTCTATTCCTAAATACTTTTCATTTTCTTTCTAGCAACCTCTGAAGAATCTGTCTACGACGGAATATGGTTGATATTTGCGATGTCCTTTTCAGGACATGAAACTGGGGTTATGATAAGTGTATTCCAAAGCAGTTCAAATACCATACTGTCAATATGGTACAATATGGTTGATATATCATACAATATGGTTGATATTTGCGATGTCCTTTTCAGGATTTGGATGCATAGAATTTCATGAAACTGGGTTTATGATAAGTGTATTCCAAAGCAGTTAAAATACCATACTGTCAATATGGTACAATATGGTTGATATATCATACAATATGGTTGATATTTGCGATGTCCTTTTCAGGATTTGGAAGCATAGAATTTCATGAAACTGGGGTTATGATAAGTGTATTCCAAAGCAGTTCAAATACCATACTGTCTCTACTTTCTCAAAACTCGAGGGTATATTTAGAAATTATAACTGAACCTTTGACTGCTACTTGACCCAAATCTTGACCAAAAACAATTTACCATTCATTTTTGTTAACAATATTTTTTTAAACTTTCTTATACTATTTATTTCTTATTGTTTTGGTAATGTTCTTAAACATTTATGAACTCCTTATATAAGATTTTGTTAAAATTGTCTCTTTTGCATTGCACCAAAGTCACTAGTCATAATCATAGCAATCACCCAGACGTCTCATATAAAACTATATTCGTAAACTGTACATCACAAGTCTGTTTAAATTGTGTTCTTTAGGCTAAATTTAAGTTGTTAATTAATGATTTTATTAGCAGTTAAAAGGCTGGGTCATGTAACACTAGAAAACTAAAAAAAAAATCGCTACTAAAGAAAACCCAAGTGATTCGGGGTAGTTTTATGGTGCTAATTTCAAAAATGTAGTCAGAATTTGTCCATCATCTCTAGATTTTGAGTTATTGTATTATCTCAATATTTTATCAGCATTATGTGAAATACCATGCAATTAACTCAGTACAATAGATTAATCCTGTGAAAATTGAGTATACTTGGATTGTTTAATGGGTAAAAGGTATACATTTTTGATAATTTTAAACATTGACTGTATTGTATTAGTGTAAAATTCCAAATATGGTATTTGTTCTCGATACAATTTAGCGAATTCAACTACTTTTGCTTCATTCCCACGATTAACTGCTCCACCCGAGAATCACGAAACCCTCAGGTGCTCAGTTTGCTAGAACATTCGAGAAGTCCCTCAACTGAACATTAAAGGAGCAGAGTCAGATGCCTCTCTCTTAGTTGCCTCTCACTCTGCTCATAGTCAAAACAAAGTCCAAACTTCTTCCTCGAATCACACCAGCGATATAGTCAAATTCTGTAAAATTATTTTTAAATCTTTTAAATTCTAGTTCTGTAAACATAAATCACTTTTTATTTTTTTAGAAAATCATGTGAAATGGTGGCTGCCTCCAATTCAAGTAAAGTCCAAAAATGCAAAAATTACCCAAGCAGTTTCTACTATATTTGTGGAAAAGTACATTATAGTTTACGAAGTAAAAATCGTTACACACACACACACAAGTAAAGGTAGCTTACTACCACTATTTTAAGTGTAAAATTGATCACCAAGAAAAACATAGGGCTCCAAAAGTGTGTATTATACAGTTGGCACATCTGGCTTGACACAATGGCTGTATAAAAGGAGAGTAAGTAGGCCATTCGCAGTTCCCACGATATGGCATGAGTCTAAAGATAATCTAACTGATTGTTATTTTTGCATGACTAATGTTTCTGGATATTCAGGCAATACATTAAATATCCAGATATTGCATCTGCAATGAAACCAGTACCTCATGGGGATGGTCTTCCAGTGCCACATCCAACAGCGAATTGGGAAACAGAAGAGTTATCCTATGAATAAAACAAGGAATAATCTTCATTCTCTTCATCTAGTAATTCTATTCCTGTAGTACCTCAACATAAACTTCCAAATCTGATCACATAAGAAGAGCTAAATGATCTGATTTGGGACTTGCCTTTATCAAAAGCGGCATGGGGAACTTCTTGGCTCTCGTTTACAACAATGGAATTATTAGGTCCAAATACAGGAGTTTAAATTTACCAAAGTCACCGTCAAAATTTTTCTTCTCACTACAACATGCAAGATACGTGCAAATGTTGATGCACTAATGGAAAAATTACGTACTGAGTATCATCTTCAGGAATAGGTACTTTTTATCAAATAATCTAAAGTTAGTCTGAAAGTTGTATTTTTGAACAATGAGAACACTAAGCCATCGATTCCTGTTGCTCATTATGTGAACATGAAAAAAACATATCAAAGCATGTAGATTACTTGAAGCAATTAAATATGATAATCATAGGTGAAACATATGTGTGATCTAAAAGTTACTGCACTCCTGCTAGGCCTACAGAGTAGGTATACCAAACATTGTTGCTTTTGTGTCTCTTAAACAGGCGAGATGATAAAAATCATTTCAAAAAGAAGGAGTGGCCAGTGAGACAGAATTATATACCAAGGAAACAAAATATCGAGTATCAACTTTTAGTGAATCCTTAAAATGTGTTCATGCCCCCATTTCATATTAAACTAGGACTCTTGAAGAATTTTCTAAATGGAATAAACAAAGACGATAATGGCTTGTCTGACAAGTTGCCAAAAATTAGCAAGCAAAAATGAAAAGAGGTATCTTAGTTGGACCACAGATTCGGGAAGTGCTGATGGATGATGATTTTGAAACAGTACTCAGTCAGAAAGAACTTGCTACCTGTAAATCATTCAAATTGGTTATCAAATATTTCTTAGGAAATCACAGAGATTAAAACTATACTGTGATGATTGATGATATGATCGAAAACTACAGAAAAATGGTGTCTAGTATGACACTAAAAATGCACTTCTTACACTGCCATTTAAACTTTTTTCCAGTTGATCTAGGTGCACTGAGTAATGAGTACGGTGAAACAGTGACACCAAGAACGATGGAATCCTGCGAATATGGGAGATTACTGTTGGTTCTTAGAACGTGAAACTGAAAACATACAAAAAAGCACACTAAGTCAACCAGATATTTTGGAACAAAAAATAAAACTAAAACCATGATGAAAGTTTCGAACAACGCCTGAATGTATTTTCAGTGTATAATATTTTATACTCATTGCTTTTTTAAACTGGCATTGCTCTATTATGTATTGATTTTGAACATTCTTAAATGCAATTTTCAAGGAATAAATAAAGTTATAAAAGAAAAAGTTGTTATTTTCATGATATATAAGAATATTTTGAATAAAGCTACCATAATTCAAAAACTAGAGGTGATCAGTAACTTTCAACAGGATTTTTAGAATCAGCATCGTCAAACTACTCAGAAACAGTTGTACGTTTTCTAGTAGCAGAGAAGTTTTTGTTCTTATTGTTGTCCAGTGTAATTCGTACGTTATCTAATTCTTTTTCTTCATCATTCTGAGATCAAGTCTATTATTATATGGTGTTTGGTAACAGTTCGACGTGATATCTCATTATTCTCGGCTTGGATAACCCATGTTTCTCCATTATAGACATTTGCAGTGTAAATTCACTGAAAATCGTAAGCCTGATTACAGAAATACAAATTTGACTTTGCCGAAGTAAGACTTTTGTACCCAATCTCCTGAGATACTTATATTTTCAAATTCAATAATTCATAGTAGGATTGCAGACGTTGATTTTTATTCTAAATCGAATAGTTATTGAAATTTGCAACCAATCTTCCCTACATAATCTTAAAGAAAATTGTAACGAGATGTGTAGAAATAAATATTTTCTAAACTTTAAATTTTCATTAATTGTGATATAGTCTATTATATAAAACAGAACTCAATATCGCTAAATCTTTATAAGCTATCATTTATAATTGTTTATACTTATCACTGTATTTAAACAACAATTCTCCATTAGCGTAGAAAGTTTTCTTTTTCATTTTATTATTTATATTTACACTTTAAATACTTTTAGCTTGAACAATAACCTATAAGTCCTTCTTATTTCCTAGCCTTGTTTTAAACATTACCTTGTTTTGTTTTGTTTTTTGCACAGAGGTATAAAATTTAGTGCACATTTCTTGATTAATGTCACTTTTTGATGCTGATATACTGACTGCCCTATCTAAACAGAAGTGCTCAGGAATATTGAGAGAAAAACTTTTAGTGCCTGATAATGAATATTTTAATAATCTTCCATTGCTTAAGTAAACTAGGACTCAGCCGATTGTACAGTTAGCTCATTTCATGATGTCTAACCCTATAAATTTTTCTTTGCCACTTTCTCAGAATGAGTAATAAAATACTCAGAGCTGTGGTAAACCCGTGTGTATTGTATATATTGCTTTTAAGACCTTATCTTATTTCACGAGATTTTGTGACGATTTTTTTAGGCACTTCAAGGCAGTCTAATAAAGCAGGTTTTCCAACTTTCTATGGGTATTCTATACTTCTTTTATAGCTAGTTTGTGATATAACCAACAAGACAAATCCTCTTCATATCTCATCAGTTACGATGATATGTCTCATTAAATCCTTTTTTTGTATTACGACGACTTTTCTGAAGTATCAGTGTATGATGTGTAGTGAGTGATATTGGTATCCTTTTCAGATTTCATAATACATCAAGAGAAAAACATACATTATTCTCACAGCAGGTGCCTTATAGCATCTGCACTGGATTCGCTCGATTTTTATAATGTTAATTCAGATCCAGAAAGAACATTTGATTTTACAGTTTTGAAACGAAATGTCTTTTAATGGAAACGAATTGAAAGACGCAGCTATTACTCTATACATACAATGCGTTATAAACAAACGTCCTAAAAATATCTTAAAACATTAACCAACGTTTAAAGAACTCCGGATTATTTTCGTCAAGAATCGGTCAACGTTGAAATCATATATTGAATTTTCGTATCTCAATCTTATAAACAACCCACAGGTTGTAGGTTGTAGCTATAGGTTTTTATTGCACTAAATACGGGATAAAATAAGATATCAAGAAATCTAAATATTACATGCATTGTATTACAACTTGAACAAAATTACCGCTTTTAAAGACATATTTAACTATAAATAATAATTTTGTAGGAAATTAAGGAGAAAGATGAAGTAATTGTAAAGGAAGATTTGGGTGTTTTCTTATATGAAAATCACATTGAGCCATCTGCTGTGTCCACCGAGGGGAATCGAACCCCTGATTTTAGCGTTGTAAATCCGAAGACTTACTGCTGTTCTACCGGGACACAGGAAGATATTTCAATGATAAAGTTGGAACAAGAAGATCACTATTGGAGGAACACCTAGGTCCCCATATAGACAGTGAAGCGGAACGGTACCGTAATGGAACGTTGCTCTTAGAACTGTACACACAGTTATCATCAACACATTTTTCCAACATCAACGGAATCAAACAGTTACTTGGCATAAGTGGAATTATTTAAAAACAGCATCACAACTAGACTACATCCTGACTAGACTGATCATGAGAAAAAGCGTCATTGACGCAAAAGTTAATTCCGAACATACACATCGACATCGATCATAGTTTGTTTGTTTGTTTTGAAGTTAAGCACAAAGTACACAATGGGCTATCCGTGCTGTGCCCACCACGGGTATCTAAATCCGGTTTCTAGCGTTGTAAGTCCAAACACATACCGCTGTGCCACTGAGGGGCTCGATCATAGACCAATAGATATGAAGACAGGAGGATGTTGGAAAAGAAAGAGAGTTACATCACTAGTAAAGATTGTCAACACCAGGAAACTTAACGAAGAGGAAGTAAGGAATAGAGTGAAAGAACAGATGAAGTAGAAATTTGAGAAGATTTCTGAAGAGACATGCAACATTGATGAAGAATGGGGAAGATTGAAAAATACTTTACATCAGTACTGAAAGAGTGCTGTGGGACAAGAACATTAGGAGGAATGACAAAAAGAGGCACAGTAAGGTGAAACAAAAAGGTAAAAGAAGCCATAAGGGAGGAAAAAAAGCTCTCAAAAAACGAGAAAAAAAAGCCAAGCAGATGACAACTGAAGAAAGAATAAAATAATAGTAAAAGAAGCAAAAGAAATGTCTTGGAAAATTATTTGGAAAAGATCTGGTTCAGAAATGTGTGAAAGAACCAAAATAATTCTATAAATGTTTAAAGTCAATGAGACAGTAGAATGAGCCTTTTAAACCTATAACAAAGTTAATGATGAAAAAGGAAATTCATGGATGATGAGAAGATTAGAGCAAGATGAGCAGATTACTTCAAATAACTTTTGAACCCTAAGAACAAAGAACGCTTTCAACAAACAAAACGATTTATACACAATAATGCAGAGAATGAAGAGCCTGATATCCTAAGGAGTAAAGTTGAAAAAGCAATAAAATCAATAAAAACAAAGCAGCAAGTCTTGACGGATTAAGTGCAGAAGACATAATAGCATGTGAAAAGGTTGGGTGTTAGGGCTAACAAGAATTTTCAGGTACGAGAGAAAAGTACCAGAGACTGGCATATAGCAATCATTATACCCATATGGAAGAGAGAGAGAGAGAGAAAGTAGAAGATGCTTTAAAAGGAATCTCCCTATTAAGCCATATGAGCAAGATGTTTACAAAAATCTCAATTATTTTCCAATTCTTGAGCCATGCACAGATTGGGTTTCACAAGGGCAAACGTTGCATTGATACCATATTCACGCTACGACAGCTGAGTGGAAAGACAGTAGAACACAATCAACAACTCAATTTAGTTTTTATTGACCAGGATAAAGTGTTTAATCGGATTGACAGAGTTGCGCTGTAGACGATACTAAAACATTATGGCGTAAAGAGCAACTTATTGGACAACATAAGAGCTTTTGTACGAGAGTATCAAATGTGTTCTTAGAACACCAAATAGACTGGCAGATTGAATAGACATAACATCTGGTGTGCGTCAAGAATGTGTCCTTTCGCCCTTACTCTTCATAATATACAGGGAGTAGATCATAAAAGAAGCTAATTTAATGCCATAAAAATTTAATGAACTCATTAATGAACTAAACACACGAAGCAAGAAGTATAATATTAGAATCAGGAAGGTCAAGACAGGAACGATGAGTGCTGGGGAACACTTGGTTCAACCACTTGGTACGAATGTTGTTTATTGCTAAGCACAAAGCTACACAGTAGGCTATCTATGTTGTGCTTAACACGGGTATCGAAACCCGGTTTATAGCGCTGTAAGCCCGCAGACATACCGCCGTGCCACTGGGGGGGGGGGGACTGATGTTTAAGAAAAAACCGCTAACTCACAACCATTAAAACGGTTTAATTTCAAGGTTAAAGATATTAATTCGGAACTGCCTAATTTTATTTGTGAATAAAGGTTCTAGATTGTTTTAATTTTAATATATAAAATTAATTCCTGGATGAACGACAACTCTGGCACCTAACAACAAGTAATATAGTTCCACCTGACACAAGGCCCGAACGTGGACTAATTGTTAGCTTATTGGACTAGGGGTCTGCTAGTCATGGATTCGAGACGTAGTGCTACTAAACACGCTTCACTCTTTCAGCTGTAGGTGCGTTATATAAGGGACAGACAATTCCATAATTGGGTTAAGAATAGCCACTTTTGGCAGTGGGTGCTACCAATTAGCCTGCAGTTCAAGATTAGAGACCACCAAATTCATGTACTTTAGGTGTTCTGTCCTCATCGCTTAGCCAATTTTGTGTATACAATTTTATTCAAACAAACATCCTAGCATGCAGAAGCGGGGAAAAAGTAGCATTTCTATGAGCTTGTTGTAAAGGATTTTCAACATCTTACTGCATCGTATCAGTATTCACCTATGGGTAAAGTAGAACATGTGTGATTAATGATTACATAAAATTCATTTAACTAACTATTCAAAACACATTTTTTGTTAAATGCCAATATAAATATAAATGCATAAATTTCGATTCTCGAGATCTCAGAAAAAAACATTCGCTTTTATATAAAAAGAAATAGACCGATGCAGCTCATGCACGCTGTCGTTTTTCTTTCATTTGGAAAGAGTAACATTAATTAAAAGAAATCAGTTGAAATTTACTTATTAAGCGCGTAATACAGTCGGTAAAATGTGTATTGCGGAATATCGTAACGTCCTTTTTTTTTGTTAGCAGTATATACCTTGACACATTATTGCTTACGTTGGGGAAAGTTAAACAGCAGTAAGTATTTCAGCTATGTCAGTTAGCCCTTTTATATTCGTAGCATACAGATGGAGTTAATAAACAGTAAAGATAGTCAACGTTCTAAAAAATCACAAATACGTTATTTTCTCTTGCGTTTCAACACCAATTATATAATCCAACTCAACACTCATTAAAAGTATGTTTACGTTCCAAATACTTTTAGATTCATGTAAAGTATTACATTCCAAACAATCTTTTTTTTTCATAAAAAATATAGAACTTCTTTTCAAATGCTTTAAAAAAATCCATTATTATACTCAAAATATTTTTTACCAAAAATGAAGTTATTAGATTCAAACGTTTTTTCAAATGCTACATAATAAACTCAAAGGTCAGTAATGCATTTTAAACCTTATTTTGTGATACATTTCCTTTATGAAGAAATGTTGTGCTGCATTCCAAACAACTTATTCAAAGAGAGCCAACATAATATTCCAAATACATTTTCACTAAATAAACAATTAGTTTTATAAGTATATATATATATATATATATACATATTTGCATGGAGTTTCAAATTCCGAATTCTCTGAGACAGGCACGACATACTGGTTAGCGTACCGAGCAGTGGATCAGAAGGTCCAAGATTCAAGCCGCGATGCTGCGCTATACACTTTCAACTGTGGATGCGTTAAAGGAGTGGGATGGCAGTCACCCCTATTATTCGTTTCAAAGATGAACAAAGCCTTTGTGGTGGCGAGTTCTGTTGATTGAATGTCTTGCAGTCAACAGTAGTTCAAAATTGAGACCAGCTCTACTTAACATCTAAGTACCTCTGATTTGGCTTTTTAGCCCATGTGTACATAAAGTGTTGGTCAAAGTGAAGATACCAGTAACAATAATAATTGACTATATAAACTTTTTCCTTAAACTGAAAAACTTTATTCTTTACATATATTATAATTTATGGCATAGGATCTTCTTGTTATGGAATCTTTGTCAACTGACTTTTAAATGTTCTAGGAAGAAAAATACATTGTTAAAAACTAATACCGTACTTCAGGTATCTTACATCAATAATTATATAAGATATACAGGGTGTTCTAAAATTGTCTTTCCTATTTTTGAACGAAAATAAAACAATACCTACAAGACATAAATATGCAGTTTGTAATTCCCTCTGTTTTCTAATGTGTGTTTTGTTTGTTGTATTTTCTGAACATGACTTCATACTTGTTCTTTCTAATCATTTATTTTTAACATTTATTTTTTCACATAAAAATTGTCATCCCAATATAATGATTTGAATTAAAATAACATATATTGATATCATAATTTTCGTTGAAAGAAGAAATATAATATTAACACTTACATAATTTATTTAACGTTTCATTGGAATGTTCATAGTGACTAAACCAGACTTACGAAAAACGCTCTCTTCAACGCATTCTTGACGAATAATTATTTCAAAGTATCTTAGTTGTTTCAAAATCATGAATTATATTTTAATTTAAAATTCAAAGAGACAGTTGCATGCTAACACTTAATTCAATTTAAGAACTCCATCTGGTTCAACCGCCGCCTGGTTTTCAAGAAACAGCATTTATTTTGGTAGGCCTGTCATGATTTAAATTATTCTAGTGAAAGATATAACGTAAGTGCCTTTCGTTATCAGTATCATTAGCTCAAGTAGGTAATATATTAGACTATTCAAAAACTTAAAAACAAAAATCTTAATTTGAATGTTTTAGTTTGTTACCACAACTTTGTCATAGCTGGTAACTGGGGATAACTTGGCCATTCCTCCAAGTAACTTGAATATTAATGTACCTCAACAAAATCAGCCAATTTCGCTTAATAGGGAATTGTTTAAAGCGCCTTTGTAAGAATCTATTTCTACTGTACAAGTGTACGTGTAACTTTTTTATACCCAAAGTTTCTAGTGTTTTAAATACCCAATTAGGAATTATATTATAGCATTTTTTTCTAGGTTATAATCACCTCTCGGAACTGAAGAACGTTAACTTTGAGCTATGCTTTACGAAACTAATTAAAACACTGGACTGAGACGTTTATTCCGAACCTCCATATTCAAAACGTTAGGAATCTCAGACAATTTAAAAACTTGAATAGGCAATACCATAACCTCAAGATTTACTTGCAAAATGAAATTAATTAGTCTTCCTTTCTAGTGGTGAAATTATTATAATTTTGGCAATATTGAAAACAAAATGTGGAAAAGATCGCGTTCAAACTCTTATTCTCCATAATTATATTAGTTTAAGCACAAATAACTAAAATGTTTTACAATTGGCTAGTGATAAAAAGAAACTGAGTTTGGGCAATTTTTTTAATTCAAAAAAAAAGTATGAATCCTACATTTCTAACAGCGTTTAAATTCTATGTACACAAATTCAACCTAAACTCAGTTTATGTTAAGCTGTTGCAGTCCAACAATGTTAGAACCAAAAGATAAATTGAATAAAGAAGTCCCAGTAATCTATATTGCGATTTGCCTTACAATTGTGTTTAAAGTTGAATTAAACTACTGGATTTTTAAATAAAGAGCCCTGATTTTTTTCTCTCTTATAAAGGCTACGTTTAGGATCTATTATAAGACTAGTTATCTAGCAAAACGCAAGATGATGCTGATTTATGTCAGTGAG
The DNA here is from genome assembly GCF_000517525.1 of Limulus polyphemus. Taxonomy (NCBI): domain Eukaryota; kingdom Metazoa; phylum Arthropoda; class Merostomata; order Xiphosura; family Limulidae; genus Limulus; species Limulus polyphemus. The sequence continues at coordinate 2,629,915 of NW_013665612.1, forward strand.
ATAGATTGCTTAAATTACATTAAAACAATTTTGGAGCCTCACCACATCATTACAATCCGTATCGACGCATCCGGTCATGCTCTTTCTACAACCATGCATCTTGGTAATAGCCCTGCAGCAGAGTTTCCATTGTAAAAGGCTCCATTGTAAAGCTGTCAAGTTTGTATGAGACGGTTGAACAGATATGTTACTTTCTGGTGCCCCAAGTTGATCCATATTACCTCAGTACAATTGAGTGCAAAGGATACCACCATATTGGAAATTATAGATGCGCGATCTGAACGCATCATTATGATCATAGTGTAAGAATATTATGCCTCGGAAAGGCCTGTTATATAGCCTTCCCAAATGCGATCATTTTTATTTAACATAACATTATCTACGAAAAGCAAAACAATCTCGAAATGTATTTCTGATACTTTCCGTTTCACTGTGACTTTTTATCGGCTGTGATTTTCGAGTGAATTCTAAGCTGCATAGTCAAAATCATTATGATATAACATACTCAATCCTTTGTACATTTCTCCTTTTAAGCTTTAAAATGAATAGAAAATTTGCACACTTTATTACAAAAACAAAGTGAGATCTGAACTAAGCTTCATCTCCTATTCACAAATTTCAAAAGACTAATACTCATATATATATATATGAGTCGTATATATATTTTTACATTTCTTGTTATATTTACAGATATCTTTATGTTTGCAGTGAAATCTTAATTAAGGCACACGTCAATACAACTTCAGTTCTTATGGGAATTGGCCTTATTTTAACTAAAGCAAGTAGCAGAAACAGACACATTTTTCACTGTTCAAATAACACGAGTTCCACTACTGTAGGAAACAATTTTGGCGGGTCAGGCCACAATGCCATTTTTAGGGGGATCTGTGAGCATGCTCACCCAGACAATATTTCAACATTGAATGCTATGAGATTGAATCTTAAGCCATTTTAACTACAAATACTGCATACCCACAACGTAATGTATTGAATCGATAGAAGCAATTTTTAATACATAAGTTGTAGCTATACAGGCCATGAAAAAGTGGTCAGATCATGGTCTCACCAGCGTAACCACTTTCTACGGCTCCGAGTTCCCACCCAATTTTATCATCTTGTGAAAACTATAACAAAATTGAAACAAAATAGTTCCTACAATATGAGTATAATTATTGAAATTGTGTATTACATATTTACATAATACGTGGCAGAGCAAAGACAAAATCTAAATTGAGAAACTTTTTTCCCATTGAATTTTGTGATATTTGAAAATACTTATTTTGAAAATAAGCGAAATTTTTGTGCAATCGGATATACTTTTGAAATTGTTGATACTTCTACAACATTTACTTATACTATCATCATGCTATATAAAGAAGATAATCCACCGGTGGGACAGTGGTAAGCTTACGGACTTAAAACGCTAAAATCCGGAGACAGCATACATGTTTAAAAATACACATTCACCAAAAAATTACCATCTGCGTACATTCAGTGCTTCTTCGTTCATTTCGGGAAACAGTTCTCACTGTTTTGATGTTCACGATTTCATGAGAGACACATCCACAGTTACCCATCATGTGAACATAGCAGTCTAATTTCACCGTATTGAACAACTATAAACATTAGTTTTTGTCTGGTATCGTTGAAATATCTTTCTTGACAGTTAGCTTGGTTACTTTCGAGGATCTCAAGCAGCTTCGCCACTGTAACACACAAATATATCGTAAAAGGTTTAACATCCTCAGGAGCAGAAAATGTCAAAGTGAATTTGTTTATGGGATCTTCAGAATCCCTTAATGATCGACAACCCATTCTAATTTCATGTTGCTTTCAAATTGACATCTTAATCTTTAAACGCCTGGGTTTTCATTTTTCTATATCAACTTGTACATCTACTCAACTTCTTGAAAAAATAATAATAATAATTGTAGGATTAAACTTTTGTTAAATTGTTTTATTACATATGACTTAAAAGTCCAAAATACGTGAATGTATTGATTTTTCATAGAATACTGTACAATCATTAATAAAGAAAATCCTTTAATGCTGTATACCTAACTGTAATCTACGTCATTCCGTTCACCATAACCAACTAAACTAAGTTTGTTGCTGGGCAATTAAGAAAATGGCAGATTACTAATTCTACATGTTAGATAAATATCATCCTCGTTAGTTTCGTTAATCAGTGTGCTTAATTTTTGTTTTTGTCTCTATCAAACACAATTATTCCCCGGAGCACTTGCAGTTGGAAAATTGTTTGTTTGTTTGCAGTTTTCGCGCAAAGCTGCACAAAAGCTATCTGCGCATAACCTTTCCTACGTTTAAATGAGACGCTACTGGGAAGGCAGGTAGTCAACAATACCCACCGCCAACTCTTTGGCTACTATTTTCTGGGAGAATCGTTGGATTTAACTGTTATTATTATAACGCACCCATCGCCCTAAAATGCGGGACACAAACCATGAATCCTTGGGTTTACATTCACGACAAGCTTACCAATGAGACTCACTAGGTCCTATTGTAAGAAGTAAAAAACACTGATCCAAGATATACGGGACAAATGAACATTCATGAATGTATTCACCCATCCGCGATTTCTTCATTATTATGTCTGTCCTGATTATGTTTTTACTCCATTATTCATTTCGAAATTTAGTATTTTTAAATAATAATTAGACGTCAGTAAGATCTAACAATGAAAGTGAAAAAATCATCGGAAGCGTAAAAAATATTTGCGACAATTCGCTTTTACATAAAGATCAGTTTAAGTATACGTTATATATTTGTTTTCTTTTTCTGTGAATAAATCCATACATGAGGTACTTGCAGAGTGGCAAGTAGATGAATTTTGTCTTGATACGGGATTACAGGAAATAGTCAGACCTCTTCAAAATAGTTTACATTGGCAAGTACTTCCGTGTTCAACTCTGCAAACATAAATAATTTCAAAGTTTCCCATCACTAATTTTACAATGAATAAAATTATAAAGAATGGAATAATAAAACGTTTCAAATTATTTTCCTTTGGCAAACTCATTCTGATATTCTATTAAACTGTAGTTTTTCATAACTTTTACAATTAACAGAAACGTGTTGTAACAAAGATAGAATCATTTTTTGTCGTTCTACAATTTTCTTATCAGCATTTAAAATATCTATTCATATAAAGTTAAATTTAATTTTCCTGGAAAAAAAAAACTGAAAAATAAATCTTAATATATTTCATCTAAGATTTGAATATGGTTTATTCACAATATCCTTCATTTTGATTTATATCTGTTTAAAAAAAAATTGTACCTAATTTAAATATATATATATATATATATTTCGTCGTGTTTCGAATAGGTATAACGTTAAAATTCATTAAATTGATAATCATTTGGCGGTTTCTATAGTGATTCAACCATAGCGATAAAAGTGAAACCTTTCAACTCGACTGTTTACCATGAGCTTAAATAAAAGTATGTACATTCTCAGTTCATGTATAACTCTATCACACATAAATAAATGATCGATATGATAAGGCTAACAAAGCGTTTCGCTTCATACAGCCCCCCCCCACCCAGTGGCACAGCGGTATGTCTGCGGACTTACAACACTAGAAACCGGGTTTCGATACCTGTGGTGGGCACAGCTCAGATAGCCCATTGTGTAGCTTTGTGCTTAACTTCAAACAAACAAGCAATCGCTTCATATAGACACGTATGCATCTAAAAGAGTCATAAAATAAAACATGAAGAAACTTACTAAATAAATGTGTTCGCTGAAATTTTATACATAAAGAAACACCTTGAGTAACGGAATGATCCCGTAACCCTTGCTCAGATTGTTAGTTTGCATATCGTACTCATTTTACGTTCCAAAAAAGTAGAAAACAACGAACCGAAATTGTTGTAAGGAAAAAAAGAACATTTTCAATTTTCTAATAATAGCTCTGCATGTTCATTATTTTTATTGCTTGACATCGCAACCTAAATGACCAATCTCTTGTGACATTCAACACTTCCACCAAGAGTAGCGTAATTCACAAACAGATTTTCTTATCCATAAATTATTTTATTTGTAAGGGAACCCTGCCAATTTCTATAGACAGAACTAATATTTTAGTACCTCATTAAGATTTGACAAACGTAGTTCATGTTATTTAGTGACTATATATTTTTAAACTTCAAAAAAAGTGTGTTGACACAAGACAAAAAAAAACACTTCGTGTTTGGCGACGAAAATGTTAAAAATCACTTATTTTGTAAAATTGTTGGTTAATTTTTATGGCTCTGAGAATCATTCAGCAAATTTATGTCAGTTACTTCTTGAAAGAGATTTATTTTGGTTATATTATATTTTGATTAAATATTCCTCCTTTAAAATTTACTAGTTAAAGTTGACTTATTTTGACATCAGTATATCTTTCTAATTAGATTCAAAACCACTTGGCCAGCACATCAAAGAAACTGTTAATGGATACTTTAGATATTACATTCTGCTCCAGTGGCTCGGCCGTAAGTATAAAGGCTTATAACGCCAAGGCACCGAGTTTCGATACCTGTAGTTGGCACTGTACAGATAGCCCATTGTGTAGTTTTGTGCTTAATAACAAACAGATATATTTTACTTACTTTTGACTTTTCGTAGCTCGCTGAGTCGTACTTTTGCGCAGTTTTTCGTAACTTATAGAAATATGCAGATTTTTTTCTGTGCTAACTAAGGCCATTAAATGGTAGCTGAGGTCTTTAATTAGCTAAATATTAACGTTTTGAGTATTTGATATAATAAAATAATCAATACTCAAACATATTTTATATGAAAAACGACTTTTTTGTCACAGGTTTCATAATTTGAACCACATTTATTGATTTTTATTCAAATTATTCATAAAAAAGGTAAAATATGAACTTAGCTGAAGTCTGTAATATAACCGAAAAAAGTCCATAAACTGGGTGACATAACTAAAGCTATCTCTTCTTTTTTTATAAATAAATATAAACAAATGAAAACTTAAAGCTCTCTATTATTATTGTTTTAATTCTCGCCTCTCCACTGTATACGAAAGAAATATTATCTTTATTCTTTAGTAAGATTAGGACTACGTTACTAGTAAGATTAGGACTACGTTACTTTCATTTCCAGAACAACATAGTTTACTTTAACCCATCATGTTAAATTGTTACATTTTAATGTTAACTCTAACTTAATGAAGAAATTTGTTGCATGCTATTCAGTATAAATAATAAAAGTGTAGTGAGTGCATTTAATGTAGTTGCTTACTTCCGTTTTTTTTTGTTATTTTTTGCTTTTTTAAAAACTTTTTCTATCTTATCTGTTCAATGAAAAGAAACGACTACAAAAAAAACTATAATTCATTTTTTTAAATCTGACCCCCCCAGTGGTGCAGCGGTATGTCTGAGGATTTACAACACTAGAATCCGGGTTTCGATACCCGTGTTGTGCATAGCACAGATAGCCCATTGCGTAGCTTTTTGCTTAATTACAAACAAAGAAACAAACAAAAAATTTGGATCCATTCATACAAATTTAGAAGTACTACTACAAAGACAAACAATGATTAGAAATTACGCATCCCTTTTATTAGTCCTGGAGTTACTTTTATTCTCGTTCCTTATCAAAAATCATCCATCAAGCCTACCTGTAATCAAGCAGGATTCTTCCTGGTTTTATTACTGAAGAACGTAATGTATGCCCCCTTGGCTCTGTCACTCACTAGTTCTATCTCGTTAATCTTGTGATAAAAGCACGACGGTGCTGCAAAACCTCCCTGTGGGTTAAAAGGTACATTACAGCTACTTAGGTTTAGAAGAATGGAACTGAGATTTTCACGTTCTTCATTACGTGACTTTTGTTCTTTGTAGTTCAATGGCCTCATGGGGAGTTTGCGCATCAGTTGAATCCTAATATAACAAGATGAGAATAATATTTCAAGATTTTCATTTGGTAAGCATTTAGAGATAAAATGAACCACTCGCGATGTTTAATTGATAGAAGTGGAACAAATACTAAGACAAGCAATTATATCTAATAGCTGTAATCCAATTCCACTTCAAATTAATTAGAAAATTCACTTATTTTGCAAAATAACATAATAAAGCAGCTAATATACTATCATTTTTATAGAATTTATGATCCTTTCAGATTAAAGCTCACAGTACAAACAATAAACTCGCGATAACAAAATAATAAACTTATATACAATTTTAGACCTAAAATTTATTTTGTTAGTGTTCTTCTTGTACATAAAAACCCGAGGATCTGTGTGAATTAAGGTGTATGATTCTGACGCCGAGATTACTTGTGGTATTTGTTATGCTGAATCTGAATCAGGCGTTCCTACTGATTTTTTGAACCTGACAATATTAATCCACAAAATATCTAATCTTCCATGTCGGTAAAGTGAATACCCGTTTTGCCTCTTAAAATACTTGTAACTCTACGTGAAAAGAAATAAGTTTCATAGTCTCTTATTTCGTGTTGAAACACATTTATCGGACTTGTTTTTTAACGTCAAAAAAATCAATGTTACTCAAAATAGTGTGCTACTGATGTTTTCATACTGGTTGCTGAAGAGAAACGGTTTATCGATTACAGACGCTTTTCGAATTGCTTCAGTTTTTGTTGTTTGTGAAAAAAAAACTTACTGAAAACAGTAACAGTAAATGTGTACTGTTACACTAAGTATGAGTACTTTATCACGCCAACCTCCATCATTTTAAAGATAACCTGAAACAGTATTAATGAAAGTTGGAATGCAATGGTTCATATTTCAAGTGAAATCATTAAGATTTTTGATATTTTATTTATAAAATATTGAACATTCTTACCCAAATGTTTAGTCATAGATTATCGTGATTTCTGTAGCATGTTGTAGCACATCCTTAGCTTACGGGGCATGCCACTAACAAAGCGTCTGATGCAAATTTGATGCAACTTCTCTCTAATAATGACCTATATCTCCAGAATGTATCTTTATTAGCTCAATATTTCGCTGTTACAGCTTAGTCAGGAGCCATCAACATGCTACAAATTCACTTGATTAGTGAATCTGTAGGATATCGATTGCTCCTGACGAAGCTGCAATAGAGAAATATTGAGCTAGTGAAGATACATTCTGGAGATATAGGTCATTATTTTGATTACCTTAATATCATTGTTTCCATTATTATAAGGTCAAAATAAAAAATTGAACTGGACTATCATAATATGACGATATTCTTACTCCAATATCAGACATGACTTGCGTATTATTTGGAATATTAATTATTCTCGAGAACAGTTAACTGAGCTGCTGACTTGAGAATTACATTCCATCGTCATTCGAAACTGTATGAAGCGACTCTCATTACACCATAAACAATTTCATGACCATTCAATTCTTGTATCGCCTTTGACAACATTTTCCAGGTTGGTTGATCGAATTTAATGTAACTTTGAATAATATTACGTACAGTACATCGTGCACGGCAAAACTAACTATTACGGATGTTTCATGTATCCAGTTTGTAGAATTCGGCAGTTTATACTCTCTCCTCTTTGAAGATCGCATAACTTATACAATTTTAGTATATTGTATACACTTCGAAACTGCTAACTGGCGTTGGAAGAGAGGCCTCGTTGGCACTCGCTGTTGCACATGTAGTGTGGTTGAAATGATTTAACACATTCTCTATTGTTTTCACTCATGGTTTCTTAGAATTACTTGTCTTTCGTGTTCCTGTGTTAATACTCCACGGAATGATCCATTTGTGTGTTCGAGGTATCTGGTGAACACCTTTACAAGGTATAGTTTATTTAATCCTCATATATTGTTTAATAATTGTAGTGTGTCTCGTCCCTGCTTATTCGAGGCTGCAACCACTATCCTAACTTATTTTTCTCCTCCCTAATTAAACCAAAACGTTTATTCCAAATTTCTGAGTATAAAGTCTCCATCAAAAAAAAAATATTGATAAATCTCGATATAGAAGGAAAAGTTGTAAGTGTAAATCAAAGGATGTTTTTTTTTTCTGCAACGCTGTTAGCTTAAGCGTTGTTCCGTTTTATTTTATATAGCAGAATTTAGGATCACGCAAGAGCTGTGTTTAGTTTTGTTAAACCGAAGATATTGTGTTTATTCCTTTTCTATCGACAAATTATCAGTTAAGAATTTCTTTTGAACGCTTTTTTTAAAAAAAAAGGAAATGTCTCTTCGTCTATGAAAGAGGGAAACATTACAGCAGAAATAAACTGATGTATATATGATGCAAAGAAAAGACTCAGTAGGTATTTCTAAGACTGAGTTTTGTAGCTTAAAAAGTGGTTTGTAAAATTATTATTTGTTTCTGAATTATGGCGTCCTCCGTCTATGAAACTCCTGAATGTGTAAGTTTCAAGTAGGAGACTTCTTTCAATGAGTTCAATCTCTCTACTTGTTTTAGTAGTAATCGTTAGAGTATTAGTGAAATTAGTATTAGTGAAATATTAGTTCCTTGCAATTAGAACGTGAAAGTTACATTTAAATTACTTATCAGTTTCTCAGTCCATTTTACTTTTTAGATACTAAGCTTGAGAAAGGAGCAATAGAAAAAAAACAAGCACAGAGAAGTACGTAAGTACGTTAAAAAATGAGCACATAATAGTATATTAATTCAAAAAACGTATACACAATAAAAATTCTCCTCGTTGATTTCGAACACCGAAAATAAAAAGCCTTTTTGTCTCACGTTTTTATTTCTTGGTTTCGGGACAAACAATGGTCATGTTTTATCTTTTTCTCTTATTTTCCCCATATCTTTCTTTTATTTTCCTTGCTTTCTTTTTCGCATATTTTCCCTATCCCTTTTCTTTATTTCATTGCTATATGTGTCTTTTATTTCCCTGCTTTCTTTTTTTTATCTTATTTTTTCTGCTTACAATCAAATAAGAAACTTTAGAAACTTAAGTGGAATCACACTATTATAGAGTTAGGAATTTCATTTGAAATGTAGAACATGTATATTGACGTATTTGATAAACAGCATTAGCCCTCACTTTGCCTGGAACTTTCCTTCAAACAAATAAACGTGATTGATGGCTAGCATACAAAATCCACTAAAGACCCAGCAAGTTGCCTTGCGTTCAAACTTTAGAGAAACTCGTACCATACGATCTTAAAATTAAGACGACCCCCCGAAAGAACAAAATAAATAGTTTTGTATCTATTCTGTTGTATGATTTTTTGCTCTGTTATATTTTAAAGAAAATGTTTTAGTTTAACTTTTAATATATTTTGCCATGCTTAGGACTGTGGTTTACTGTTGGAGTCGGAGAGTATACATATGTTCTCCTTTCCTACTCACTTATTTAAACTGACTCGTGCGTTTATGTTTCATTCCAATAACTAGCATTTGAGCAATTTCATCACGTTTATTTAAAATGTCTCGAAATTTTCCTTATCTTTATCCGTTTTGGAATATTAATGAAACGTTTAGTGTTCTTGCTTAGAAAATGTGATGAAACGCACTAAGCAAAGTGTAGTTGGTATGCTATAACACGCTATCCTTGCTATCGGACCATTTAAAAATTGAATATTGACAATGCAGAGTTATATCGTTCTCGTGTTTCTTCACATTTTCAAAACTAAAAGCTTGCATGCTTAGGCTGTAGTGTTTTAATTGTTTTCATATAATATAAATCGTTGAATTCTCAGGTAAATCAATCATTCAGGCAAAAATCAGGAAATAAGTTGAAGTTTTTCATATGCTATTGAATATGCTTAACACACGTGTATTTATTTAACTTAGAGCGTGATTTTACTGCCAATTGACGTCTTCTTTTCATTTGCTGTTAACTTAATGTTGGTTTGTTCTTTTTACTGAATAGCGTATAGAATATTAATTTATAAAATCACCACAATTCCACATGTGTTAACATTTTATATATATATATATATATGCTATTGATATTTTCAATCTGAATACTAAGCGACCGGGTCAGAGAACCCTAATGCAAAATGGGTTCAACTCGAACTGTGGACCTTCCGATCCACAACACCGCATGCTAATTAGCAGGCCACACTCTGCATAACGATTTAGAAAGATCGTAATGTGTATCTGTCAATAAATCTCAAATTATTTTAATCCTAAGGATCTGAAAAACAGAAAATACAGTTGTTGTTTTTTTTTGACAAAGTAGTTTGCTTTTGAAATGCCATAAAGGTGCTTTTGTCTGAGTTCTCTGTGTGGGAGATATCTTAGATGACTAAAATAACAATTACAATTGAGCTTAAATTACACACTCACAATAATACTTGTTTTACCTTTCAGAATAAAGCACTTAAGTGGTTAGTCTGCGGGCTTATAACGCTAAAATTCGGGTTTCGACACTCGCAATGGGTACAGCATAGGTAGACTATTGTGTAGCCTTGCACTTAACAACAAACAAAACAAAAGCAAATTAAGCAGAATATATATCAACAGATTGAAGTTAGATTCGTTTATAAATCAGTTCTTAGAATAATTAGTATTTTTATTATTCCAGGATAATCTCGTTTCTAAGAATAAACAGTCATTTGGTTCATACAAATATTCATACCCTAACAGCCCAGAGGAGTATTTGGGAACAATCAATAGGTGGCTATGAATTAGTATAGAACAAACGCCCAAAAGGCTGGGGTATATACGTGTATATCAAACATATCTCATTACGTATCCAGTGAGTGCAATTTTGTAGTTGAAGTTCACACCTTAGTTTACAGAAATGAGAATGAATATCAACTGAGGACTCAACAGTCCTCCAATTACCAGTCTGAATCAGGCTCTTAACTAGGAAAATTCGGTTTTCTCTCTTCTTTTTAAATTTTGCACTTGTAATTTAAATTCACTTAGGTTTTAGCTTAATTTTTAGTCTTTAAAACAACTACAAAATGTAAAGAACAAAATATTTAATTGCTTTGTTACTTATTATTTTTCAAGTTAGATTTATCTCAAATCTAAGAAATTATCAGTAATATGTGAATCAAGCACATGTTTCTGCAACATTGTCTTATGATAATATCGTGCAGACTTTCCATTTTCCTTCGGCTTCGGAAATGAGATAGGATATTTTACATACAAAAAAACACAACTGAACTACTTCGATTGATCTATTTTAAAGTAATATATATTCAAATTACATTGTATTATTTTTAACATCAAAAATGATAAATTTGAATCCTTTTATGGTAGAAAGTGTGATTAACATGGAAATAAAAACTCGAAAAAAGTTTTAACATTCCAGTCGCCAGTAAGAACCATAACTGAATGTGGGTGAAATGCTGGTTTTTCTTATGGCAGACTCTAATGGGCTCTATAAGAGTGCAGTGTAAACTTATTAACAGCCCCATATATAACATGGAAATAAAAACTCGAAAAACGTTTTAACATTCCAGTTGCGAGTAAGAACCATAACCGAATGTGGGTGAAATGCTGGGTTTTTCTTATGGCAGACTCTAATGGGCTCTATAAGAGTGCAGTGTCGAAACTTATTAACAACCCTATAGTGATGTTTAATTCTTCTATTAATACGAGTAACGAATGAATGAAAACAGTTTTAAATAAAATTATTAGTACAAATACACCAATCGCTTTCTTTTAATATAACTAATTTCGCAACATTAACGAGTATTCATGGCAAAGTTTCGGTAGTCGGATATCAATTATTGTCATGGTTGGTAGAATACAGCCCCCCCCCCCCCAGTGGCACAGCGGCATGTCTGCGGACTTACAACGCTAGAAAACGAGTTTCAATACCCGTTGTGAGAAGTGCACAGATAGCCCATTGTGTAGTTTTGTGTTTAACTTCAAACAAAATATTATATGGTCGCCTAAGCCATTAATTATTAATATTTACTTTTTTATGAATAGACACTAATTACTAATTAGTTAATATCTTACATTTCGGCTGATAATCAGCTCAGGTAAGTCCTGAAAAGAGCTGTGTTTGTGATGGTAGTGGTCAGGATTCAATCATGGATTTTTTTGTTTGTTTGTTTGTTTTATGAAAAAACTGGTATGCAGGATATAAATTAGTTAGTAATTAGCATCTATGAATAAAAATAATAATAACTGTTAACAAATAGAAACTTAAGTAAGTGTGTAAACTATTAAGGAGGACAACGGGAAAATGAAGAGTTTGATCATAGATACGAATGATCGACACTTGTGTATAATTTAACATTTGATAAATAATTAAAATCAACGTTTCATGTTTACACAATTTTAAAAACTTTATTGAAGCCGTAGAGGACGTCAAAACAATGTACCCGTTCTATGTGCTTTTATAAGTGGAAGCCGATGACGGTTTCAAGAAAGTTTTTAAAGCTGTGTAAATATAAAAAGTTGATTTTAATTATTTATTAAATTTTGAGTTTGATAATATTCTTAACTATTTTCTGGTGATCACATTCGGTGATAAACGCAACCAACAACATCAGCAACGATCTAATATAACCATTTTATGCCAATCAGGAAGTATTATTCCAGTATAAAAAATTAAAGGTCCTATCGAATTTCACCTACTTATAAAAACCAACACATGCATGTGAATTCTTCCTAGTAGGTTAAGAAAATCCACTTAGACTTTTTTATTATTCGAATAATATAATAAGCTCAATAAGTTTAGTATTATGTTATTTTCTGAAAAAAAAATGCAAGACTCAACCGGATTCGAATCCAATTTAAATAGATGCTCTAATCACCCGCTACCGTCACTTTACAGGCGTAATCAGTGTGGTTACACGTAGAATAAATAAGCCATGTCTTTTGGACTGGAAAATCTCGTAATCCATTCATCTCCATCTGATGAGATATTCCGAGATTAAGTTTTTGATTGAATTAAATTTCCATACACAAATTTCCGTCTAATGATGATAAATAGGTTAGCCTAAAAGTCATCGATTACTATCGGGATTAAACGAAATCAGGGCTGAGAATTTGAGACTTTATAATTCAGTTGTTTGATGTAAACCTTGATAATTCTAATTATATATCTTTTTTTTTACTTGTTTGTCTGTCTGTTTATTTATTTGTTCGTTGGTAAGCTCAAAGCTACACAATTGGCTATTCCGATTTTTAGTGCGACCAAAACCCTCAGACCTGCCACTGAGTCACCGGAGGACCTTTACTATAGCAAAGAAATATATATATATATAATGTTGTTACCTTAAGTTACCATTACTCTTTTTGCTTTATTGTTTTCTTACAATCTTTCAAAACTAAAATAACAAAACCAGTATAGCAAACAAGGCAGGAAATATATATATTTCATGTATTTTTATTATTAAACATTGCAATCTAGTGGACTATCATTACTGTGTTCTTACAATATTTGTGTTTTCTAGTACTCTGTTAGTGGACGCATCATATGGTTTATGTAGTTTATGTTCGCAAAAAAAAAGGATTCATTAATAAGCAAGGTTAGTAACTTAATGTCCATGATAAAGTTTTATACATGAATTGCAGCTTTTCTACCATCAAAAAAAAACGTGGAACACTATTGACACAGTAACGATAAAAAATTATATTCCTACAAGTGAACATCACAACATACCTGTCATGCACTCAAAGTCTGTCTAAACGTATTGTCAAGCTTGAAGGAAATGCTTAAATGTTGTTTAGTTGATTGTTTTAGTGCAAAGCTATATAATAGGCTGTTAGCGCTCTGTCCACCACTCGTATCGAACCCGGAATTTTATCGTTGTAAGTCCACAAACTTACTGCTGACTCGCCGGAAGACATTTAAATTGTAAGTCTATAGGAATCGGGACAGGATTAAGTACTCTGAAGTAATCTCCCTTTATTTCTATCTGACCGATATAGCTTTAACAAATGGAGTGCTTGAGAAAACCATAAGAGAGCGAATGTGTTTGCCTAGCTATCAAGATCAACAAACAGTATCACCTTATATATTACTCATGATTTATAAAACAAATATTAATGGTACCCTTAAGCATCTCAGTCTTTTCTAAATAAACACTGATAGTGTGTTCAAGAAGAAATGATGTCAGCAGTTATTGTGATCTTTCGAAATAACATTCTTTTACAGAGACGCTTAAACTAGTTATTAATGAACCTGACCCACCAGGAAATCGATAATCTCAGTAATTTACTGCATTGTGATCTATTTTGGTCTTTGGTGAAATACTTAAAATACTCTCTGAATTCACAAATTTTCGTATCGCATCATGATGAGTAAAACAAAGATTTTTGTTTGATTACAATAAATCGTATTCGATAAATAACAAAGTAGTCTCAAAGATCTATGTTTAATTACAATAAATCGTATTCGATAAATAACAACGTAGTCTTAAAGATCAATGTTTAATTACAATAAATCGTATTCGATAAATAACAAAGTAGTCTCAAAGATCTATGTTTAATTACAATAAATCGTATTCGATAAATAACAAAGTAGTCTCAAAGATCTATGTTTAATTACAATAAATCGGTATTCGATAAATAACAAA
>NW_013665612.1:2645365-2649570 GCF_000517525.1 Limulus polyphemus
TCGTATTCGATAAATAACAAAGTAGTCTTAAAGATCTATGTTTAATTACAATAAATCGTATTCGATAAATAACAAAGTAGTCTCAAAGATCTATGTTTAATTACAATAAATCGTATTCGATAAATAACAAAGTAGTCTCAAAGATCTATGTTTAATTACAATAAATCGTATTCGATAAATAACAAAGTAGTCTCAAAGATTTATGTTTAATTACAATAAATCGTATTCGATAAATAACAAAGTAGTCTCATATAGTCACATTACTCTTAAACAATTAAAATCAGCTACTGATACATTTTTCCAAATCAGAGCAAGAACTGACGAAAGCTTTTTCATATTGGGTTAGCACATACAACGTAACTAATAATGTGTTCATTACTAGTTGTCATTGAACAAATCTTAGACCATGTTAAAGGGCATTTAATTTGATGTAAGTGAAATACTTCGGTCGTTGGAAAGTCAAGATGTTAATCAACAAAGATAAAATCATCATCATCCAAACCAACGATTTCAAACCGGAAAATACGTTCCCTCTACAATTCAACCAACTATGATGACAAGATATAAAAAGCGATAACTTAACAATACAAATTTCCAAATGCCTTTGTTAAAATTTGTTGTAAAAAATGAAACCAAAGTCAAAGCTTGATTTTGCTTTGAAAATGAATCACTTATGACACCTAAACTTCAATTCTTAAAAGAAAACATTGGTGATACACTTCTTTTTCTACCCCTTAAAATTACTAAGGAAATCCAGAGGCTTAAAAAAGATACGCTGGAAAGATATGTAGAAGAAATTTCCTTAGTTTTTCAGCCCTCTGAATGAAAACACAAACAATTAATTTAGGCAATATTTTAGTTAGAATATTTATTAATTTTTGCAAAATATACCTAAAGTTATTATTTCTCAGCAATGGATTAAATCTATATGTTTTAATCATTTACCTTAATTTCAGTCCTAAACCGTAGACATAATTTCGGATAATTATAGTGTGTTTGTGATAAAATTCTTTAAACCATACAATATCTACCTTTTCTCTTGAATAATCGCCCCCCAGTGGCACAGCGGTATGTCTGCGAACTTACAACGCTAGAAACCGGGTTTCGATACCCGTGGTGGCCAAAGCACAGATAGCCCATTGTGTAGCTTTGTGCATAACTTCAAACAAGCAAACTTTTGAATATGTTTTGTAACCTCAGTTTTTTAGACCTGAATCCTTCTTTCGGCGGTGTATACAATAAAAGATATAAACAAATGATTCTTCAAAAACTTTCTGGGGCAATTTGTGGACTAAAACTTTCAAATATTAATGTGTTTTTGAGGTAATTTCTCTAAATGGTATTAAATGTGGTCTTTCTCTGGTAACTTTTAAACAAATTTCGAAGAATATAAAATAGAAAAAGATAAATATGCTATGTATATAATAAGTAAAAGATTGACATTAATTTACAATGGACTAAGGTCAGTCAGGAAACAAAAAGATATACTTTAAGATATATCGAAGTAAGTAAAAAAATAAACAGAACATCAGCATTACTTTATGACGTGCATGGATCAATTCTAAAAAAACAAATATAAATAATAGTTTATAATACTCAACCAAGAAATAACATTATAAGTAGTAGTTTCTAATACACTAAGGACAGTCAAAAAGAAAAGATAATTATTAGTTCATAATGGACTAAGGTCAGTCAAAAAGAAAAGATAATTATTACTTCATAATGGACTAAGGTCGGTCAAAAACAAAAGATAATTATTAGTTCATAATGGACTAAGGTCAGTCAAAGAGAAAATATAATTATTAGTTCACAATGGACTAAAGTCAGTAAAAAACAAAAGGTAATTATTAGTTCATAATGAACTAAGGCCAGTCAAAAAGCAAAATATAATTATTAGTTCACAATGGACTAAAGTCAGTCAAAAAAGTTGTTATTATTGTTGTTTTTTCTTTAGCGCAAAGCTACACAATGGGTTATCTGTGCTCTACCCTCCGCGGGAAATCTAACCCATAAACCTACTGTTGACTCACTAGAATATCAGTCAAAAGGTCTATAAAATAACATCAGTTTATGGTGGTGTGAGTCAGTGTAAAAAATGAAAATATAAATGTTGATATAATGTGGACTGAGGTCTGTTAAAAGAATAAAAGATGAGTACTAGTCCAGTCAAACAAAGCTAAAGATAAACATCAGTTTATGAGAGACCAAGTTTTTACTAATCTAAGCTATTGAAGTTTTATATAAGATAACTAGTAAAGTAGAACGCTTTACTGCTATTCTCGTTTGATTTAAATTATATATGTAATATTTTTATCTTGGAAGAAAAATAAGATAATTTTGGAAGAACAAAAAATATTTTTTTTGTGTGTGAGTAAGAATTATAAGTAATAATCCCTGTAGACTTCCACTGGAGCATAGTGCCCCAACAACACCTCACCGACGGAAGTTGTTGTTGTAGTAATTTTTTAGCAGGTTGGTTTTTACGGGGCGGAGTTGCTAGCCCCGCGCCAACCCTCCTCCTTCCTGGACTCATCCTACGTTATGAGTCTTAAACAACACAACCCTTTTGTAATGTAAATTTGTTGATATCTCAGTAAAGTAATATCTCCAATTTCCATTTCCATATGTAACAAATGTTTGATCATCATAGGTTAGCCTAAAGTTCAAAAACGTATTTAATCAAATCGTCTCTGTCATTTTCTTTATCTCTTAAAACCTGATAGAATTGAATATCTTCATATACTTGAACAAACTTGCTTACTTTTGCAGTATGAAGTGAATTATAGCAGCTTAAACAAATCTGATTATGGGCCGGGCGTGGTCAACTAGTTTCCGTAAAATTGCGCTCCTCGTTTTGAAACCGTGGGTGCGCTATAAGAGTAATGGTTAAATCTCACTATTTAACAAGAGTAGTCCATTCAGTGGATGCTGTTGGTTAGCTGTCTCACTAGCCTATCAGTTTAAAAATAGGAACAGCCATCGTAAATAACCCTTGAGTAGCTTTAGAAAATCCGAACACGAGCGATCATGTTATCCAAGATTTACAAACACTGTGTATTTTAAGACTTTAGATCTATAGTAACTATAATTGACAAATATCATTAAGTACGGTACTACTTAATAGTAGAGATCGTCATAAAACAAAATGGCGGCCATAAAAACCATCCATTTAAAACCACATTTAAATGTCTGAATATTAACAATGACAATTTCACAGTATTGGCTGAACAAAACTAAAGCTTATTGTACTTATAAAGCCGCCTTATTCGCAACATACGTGTTTATGGAGTGAATCAAAATTTCACCATTTCCATGAATTTCCATTTAAGTAAGTAAGTGACTTTTTCAAACAAGCGTGCAGATAGAGTTAATTAAAATTTAAAACAATTTATTTCTAGTTTTGCAAAGCACTGTAATTATGTTAGTCTGAGCCAAAGTAGTGATAAAAGTTTCAATTTTTAAGTAACTCAGTTTGACTTTCTTGTTTCAATATTTTTGTAGCATTAAAACATTCTATATCACTATAGCTAGCTATGTATCGTATATATCGATCCCTAGTTGACATTATAAAATTATAAATATTTTATTATACTTGCTTAATAAGGACATTTTATAAATAAAAAATTGTGGTTGCTTTATTTAAATGAAATATTTTTCTCACGGCCCGGCATGGCCAGGTGGTTAGGGCGCTCGACTCGCAGTCTGCGGGTCGCGGGTTCGAATCCCCGTCACACCAAACATGCTCGCCCTTTCAGCCGTGGGGGTGTTATAATGTGACGGTCAATCCCACTATTCGTTGGTAAAAGAGTAGCCCAAGAGTTGGCGGTTGGTGGTGATGACTAGCTGCCTTCCCTTCTAGTCTTACACTGCTAAATTAGGGACGGCTAGCGCAGATAGCCCTCGTGTAGCTTTGCGCAAAATTCAAAACAAACAAACAAACAAATCGACAATATGCCATTTTAAACCCATTAACGTAAAATTTCTGAAATATGGAAACCTTTCTCTCCATAATTAAAGCGACTTAACAACAATAATTATATTCTCAGTTTGAACGATTTTCGTTTTTCCCGTTGAAAACATTTTGTAATGTATGAGTCTGGGAGAATATCCACTGCACATTCACTGAACTAGACTTAAAAAGTCAGAAAGGCCAAAAAAAACGGCCAAGCCGCAAAAGTTACGGGAGATGTGGCTAGCTGCATATC
>NW_013665612.1:2650390-2658449 GCF_000517525.1 Limulus polyphemus
CAACAGCAAATTTTCTTGATATACGTAATTTCAGCGACACTAGGACTATTTTGGTTATTAGTAGTTTTTGATAAGTACCACATGTGTAGTCATTTAAAATATTCCACGCAACTGAGCATCCACTTAAACACCATATTGATCGGAAAGGAGAAAGAGTATATTAGAAATTGGAGGCTAATAAAACGTTATATTTGTCAAATATGACATTAGTATTAGGTCTACTATACGGGGTGGTCCAAATTATTTTTTTCTATATTTAAATTTAATAATTTAATAACTACAGAAATACAATTATGCAGTTTTCAACATCTTGTAGCCCATCTTAAACAGTTTTTATTGTCATGTGTGTTTTTTCCACTCCAGTGAGTAGTGTTATCTCATAAAATGGCAACCGATAAAGAAAAGGCTTAATACGATGAACTGGTAAAGGTGGGCCAAATGCTTGGCCTCAGCGTTCGGCAGACATCAGTTCACTAGACTTCTTTCTTTGGGGTATGTTAAGGAAATCGTGTATCGCACACCTGTAGCGAACATCACCGAACTAAAGACCAGGATAACGGACGCCGTCACCACTATAACTGTGGACATGCCGCAGCGACCATGGACTGAAATCAAATATCAGTTAGACGTGCTGAGAGCCACTAATGGTGCACACGTAGAAGTCTACCGATATGTCAATAAAAAATGATGGAGTTGAGCTACACGACGTTGAAAACTGCATGGTTGTATTTAGTTGGTGATTTAATTATTAAATTTTAAATAGGGAAAAATAATTTTGGACCACCCTGTATTTTTAACACTTCACTCTTCATCTAGCCCCTTAGGGATTTTCAAGAATTAGAATAGTGTATCATAATAATAGTATTTCAACCACCGCATGTTTGCCATATCCATTCCTATACACTTTTCTAATTCTCGAAAATCCCTAAGGGACTAGATAAAGATTGAAGTTTGAAAATATAATAAACCTAATGCTAATAGCTTATGGCAAGTATAATAATTATAATCATGCTTCGTTAGTTTGCAAAAGGCGTTCACACCATAACAAGTGGTAATTATTGACCAAGTCAACATAGGTTTCATACAGATAAGCGGTTATTATAGAGAATAGAACGTCTTCTAAAGGTGAGAAATGTTAATTATCACTCCGAGTGGCCCATTTGTAAGAGACAGTACTATTTTGTAATAATCTTTCTTTGATTTTCTGATTCATTAGGAGCAACTACCTTTCACAGCTGGCTGCAGATGATTAAAGATAACTTTAGATATGAGATGTTGTGGGCTTAAGAACCCATATATGCTCCTCTTTGCTATAGTTATGGTTTTATATCACATTTGAGGATTGAGCATAAAGATTAAAAATGACAGAAGATGTATCCTCTCTGCTGCGTGGATCCTGCTTCTGCAGGTCACTCTCACTAAAATAAGTTTTAAATTATCATCCAAGGAAAAAAAGAAGTTATTAAGTTACGCTCTCTTCTCTTTTCGTTTTAGATGTCAAAAGATTTAAGATATGCTAATGGGATATTGAAAGTGTTGAATGTGTTAAACTAATCGATTAGTACTTAGCCCCAATGTTTTGTCCAGAAAAACTGAGAAAGTAAGCGAAACTACCTTTATATATGTATATCTCTCAAATTTGCTAGAAGCGATTGTTATCCAAGTTTATTAAGAAAATTTAATAATATCTTTTAACCATATCGGTTGTAAAGTTGAGAATGCTGCTGCAAATTTTTTTTTTTGAAACAATGTTTGTTTATTTGTAATTAAGCACAAAGCTATCTGTGCTCTGCCCACCACGGGTATCGAAACCAGGATTATAACATTGTAAGTCTGCAGACATACCACTGTGCCACTGGGGGGGGGGGGCTTTTTTGAAATAATGTTTTCTGTTCTTCGCTTTTCTTTCAGGGTCGGAATTTTTGTTGTTGCTTTTGAAAATTGAAACAAAACTTGAGATATTCAACTTCACACAGTGTAAGTGTATAAATTACTTAACGTAATACAAAACAAATGTAAAAGAACTAAAACATATTTGTTGCTACAGAGCAATTAAAGTAAAAAGATAGCAAAAGATAATTCTAGAAAAAATGATACAAAGACAGATTTCTTTAGCTCCAAACTCATGCGTAAAACAGCTGAATTATACAGACTATTAAACAGCGACGAGATTCTGTGTAAAACTGAAATGTATTCGCTACGATACAATTGAGACATTTAGATGAAACGTTTTATTTTGTTACGCTTTAATACTGTTTATAGATTCCTAACCAATAGATCTCATTTATACGTTTCATGTAAAAGAAAGAGAATTAAGGAAATAATCGTTGTCTCTTGTTATATTTGTAGTGTGTCAAGGGTAGCGTTAGAGAAGATTCTGAAGTCGTTTTTAAACATTTTGATGCAGATTACACACATTTGTAATTGTTCAAAATGTCGAAATTATGGATTTATTTTAAACGTCAGTGCTATGAAATATTCTTATCTTTCACGTAGTTGTACCAAAATTAAAGGAAAGATTGAACATGTTTTATAGAAGAGTCAATTAGATTATCAACTAACAACAGCTCAAAGATATAGTCAGTTATAGACCAGCTTACAATAGCTCAAAGAAACAGTCGATTGAATTAATTGACAATACCTTAGAGATACATATAATTAGATCTAGTGACAATAGTTCAAAGACCAAATGTTTAATCCCATCTTGACAATGGCTTTACAGAGTAAGCTTCCATTGCAAAAAAGACTCCGTGGTAAAGCTGTTATATCTTAGGAACACCATTCCGCTTTGAATGCTTCCTAAAATTCATTTAGTGTATGAAGACAACGTTTTCTCAGCACCCATTTCACTAGTCCAATCCCATTCAAATGCATAAGCACTGCGTCCAGTGACTTCAAAGGTATACTTTTGTATGGACTACTATAGATATCATTTCCTTCTCCTGCTACTTGAGCTATGCTGAGGTTGAACGGATAAGTTGTGGAAACAAATTGTGACTATATTGCGTACTGTTGTTAAGAGCGCGTGAACAGGTTTTGCCACTGTCCCTTGAGTTCGTGGATTCTTACCTGTTACAAAACGACACACTTTGCTTACAAAGGCTTGGGTACGACTCGTTAAAGGTCTCTTCTTTGGTGATCCTGATACCTCATGGTGATCCATATATATCTTTGTTTTCCAATGGCATTAAGCATAAGGGAAATTCTAAATTCCCGATTTAAACACATCTTTATTATCTGAATGTATGAATATTTGGCATCGGAAAGCTATTAATTTTCGATGCCATTACACTATCTACGAAACGCCAAACAGTTGTCAAAATGCAATTATGATATATCCTGTTCCACCTAAATTTTATATTAGAACTATTTTTCACGTGACTTGCTAAACTGTGTATTCAAGATCGTTTTAATACAATGTATTCATCTTTCTGTAAAAGTGTACAGTAAAAAAAAAAATATTTGAATAAAAAACTTGAAATAACATGCAAGCATTATATAACCATAACCTTCAAACTTATTGTGAGGAAAGGAAATCCACTGTATACCGTTAATTAAAGTCCAGAGATACACTTCTGAGTGGATTATTTATTTTGTTTTTGTTAATTTGACTACAACATTTCGACCATTCGTGTGACCATCCTTAGATAACTTTCGTCTTTTCTACAAAACATTCTAGGGTCAAAAGTTGGGATAAGTGTACTTTGATCATTGCATAATCACGATTACGAGAGCTAGTCTGCGCATTACGTTATTTTTAGTGCTTACAAACTCGTACATACATAATATAGAAGCAGCATGATAACATTAAAATGAATCATACTGTTTTAATGATTCCGTTTTTGATGGCGTACAAACTTCAACTTAGCAAGCGTGTAGATTATACTCATTTTATGAGGTTCAATTATTAGTTCGTTCTTAGCTAAAGAACATTCATCCCGAATAAAACTATTTAATAAAACATTTATCTAGAAAAGAAAATTGATTGAATTATTAATAATTCGGGGTAAATGAAATCGCAGATTCTTTAGAAAGAAAACGAACTTACGAAAGCGTAAGTGATATCCGTGTAGAAACCAGTAGAGAGTTAGAACAGTTATTAAAGTTTGAGATTAAATTGGAAAAAAAAAACAGATATGAAAAGAATGATATTTTCTTTGACGTTATACTGAAATAGTGCTTATTAAATAAAAAAAACAGCTAATACTTCTCTAAACGTATGGAAAGGTAGCCCCGAAATCATGCATGATATTAAATCGTGTTGGTAAAAAGATGCGCCAAGAATATTTCACATTTCTGTGAAATTACTTATTACTCATAAGAGAAATAATTATGAATGAATCGTGAAGAAATAATCCTGCAAGCAATTTCTTTCAAGTCTGTCTATATTGTTTAAGCCTAGAAACCGTAATCACACACACACACACACACACAGAGTGTAAAATGAAATAATACGTCACATTTAATTTCAAAGTTTAACCAAGGTCCGGATCTTGGTGACCTCATAGCTAGCTACGGCCATGAATTTATGTCTTCCGCTTAAATTTAAAGAAACAAAACGAATAATCAGTTTTTAATTGTACCAACTTATTTTCACTTGCCATTTAAAAACAAAACACTAACACTTAGCTTTGTTTACTTAGTGTTTACATATTTTGTTTTGTTTTTGTTATAGCAAAGCCACATCGGACTATCTGCTGTGTCCATCGAGGGAAATCGAACCCTTGAATGTAGTGTTGCAAATCTGAAGACTTACAGCTGTCCCACCAGGGGACTTTATACTGCGCCTCATTGTGTTTTTTATCCTGCTGGCATCCACATACGTTTGGTTGCAATACTCAGCGTAGGAATATCATAAATCGAAGACAAGACTTTACTCAATTCATCAAGCCTAATGGTGACCCCATAGGCTTCCATTTTGCCAATTAGTTAGTTCGAGCAAAAATAAATATAAATATTTAACTTAAAACCTTGACGTTCAGTTAGGATCCTATAGACTTTATGCACGTGAAATATTATAGGTTTGAGACGAACATCAAGTATTTTTATTGTTAAAATGAAATTGTTCTTGTACTCGGACAAACTCAGACTCTGCTCAAACTGATTCAGTCATTTGAAACAACGTCATTCACTAATGTATTGTTTAATAAATGTTGTTTATTCAACTATACTTATTTAGCAATCATATGTCTTCGAAGTTTATTGATCACTCATTCCTCCAAGTAAGTACTAGTAGAGATTGCAGGCCAAGCATTTGAGTTTAGACAGGGGTGAAGCATTTGCACCCCCTGTTTTAACTCTGTTCAATCCACTGCAATCTTTACTAGCTCTCTCTTTATGCTGAATCAGTGTTCAATAAACTCTGAAAATATATCACTGATAAATAAGTATAGTTTAATAAACAATATTTATTAAACTAAATGAGTAAGTGAAGAATATTTTTTGGTTTGCATTCAATTTTGTGGAATTTCCATGTCCTGGTATATCTCAACCATTATTGTTTTCTCAGAGTGTCAATGAAGTCTTTTTACACAATAACTGTAACAGTTGTGGCTCAATAAGTGTTTGGTTGCACCCAGTCATTATCTTTCACTCTCCAGAGGAATTTTACTGAGATTCTTGAAGCATATTCTGATACACACCTTATAAAAGATTCTCTTGCCAAGCAGCGTTCTGCAGAGAAATTTCCAAACATATCAGAGAGCCGTTTCACTGGCTGCATTGATAAATGTACAGCCTGAAAGAAAATGAATAGTCCATAGGTAGGCCTACTGTCAAAATTTTCCTTCCTCATCAGTTGAAGAGCACTATTGCATCAATGTTTATTATTCATTTACTGATTATGTTGTGGCCCAAATGGATTGACTACTCCCTCTAAATGGTGAAACAGTTCTACTTAGAACGTATTTACTTCCTACCAATTTCAAGAAGTTTAATGTCACTGCTAAAGATGCCTTGTTATCATATAATGAATTTAATCTAAACTTGAAAAGTGCAAAGATAAGTGATAGGACAGAAATAATATTGCACCTGTGAAGGAAATTATCCATGAAGCCAATCCAGTGTACTTCACAACTATCTTCACTGTCTTAAAACTACTGGCGTTGACCTTGCCTGTGACATCTTGTTCATGTGAACGTAGTTTCTCTGCATTGAAAAGACTGAAGACTTGGCTGAGACCTTCAATGCAAGAAAACCGTCTGACTGATTAGGCTTTACTCCATGTCCCTCGACATTTGGAAGTGAATTTTGGAAATGTACTTCATTGGTGGGATTTAACAGGACACCGAAAATTCCACTTTGCATTTAGAAAGTAGCTTTTGTGAAATTAAAGTATTATTTTTATCTATATAGGGCTAATTCTGTAGTAATTCACCTTTTCATGTATCCACTAGCTTTTGGAAGCGGTGATGCACAGCCATTTTTATAAGGCAAACAACAGGTCGCAATTTACAGCAGTTTATACATATATTTGTGTACGTAGTAACTGCTGAGAAATCCTGCACAAAAATAACTTATTTTCTTGCCTTATTCAAGGTTGTTAGGGAGCTCGACTCGCAATCTGCGGGTCGCGAGTTCAAATCCCCGTCCCACCAAACATGTTCGCCCTTTCAGCCGTGGGGGCGTTATAATGTGACGGTCAATCCCACTATTCGTTGGTAAAAGAGTAGCCCAAGATTTGGTGGTGAGTAGTGATGACTAACTGCCTTCCCTCTAGTCTTACACTGCTAAATTAGGGACAGCTAGCGTAGATAGCCCTCGTGTAGGTTTGCACGAAATTCAAAACATATAAACAAACAAGCCTTATTTAAACGGTTGTTTCACCACGTAACAGATGCTAGTGGACACAAAAATGGTGAAATACTGCGGAATTGACCCGTGTGAAAAAGGTATACAATGTGCAATGTGCTTGTCGGTGTTTAGACCTCGGGTAAATTTTCAATATAGCTAATACCATGCATGAATTTATATGATTTTCATACTTAGACCATCTTGATTACTTTAACATAATTCTTGCTCTTGTTTTATTTTTCTTACGAATAATTCTTCAGATCAGTTGATCAGATAAATCGACCCAAATTAATGTATATATGAGATAATTATTTGGTAATCAAGCATAATATGTATTACAATATTAAAAAATACATTGATTTTCGCTTATATGGTGTGTCGTAACACTGATTGGCCTTTTTCTTTTAATGCATGTGCACATTGGCCAGCATTAGACACGATATGTGTGTGCTGGGGGGGGAGGCAAATCTTACTCTTTGAGGTTCCGTGGAACATTTAAATTGCGTTTACTACAAATTACTATTCGAATTATTAAATTTATTTTAAAAGGTCTATACTGCCAAAATAAATGAATTTTCGTGATTAGACAGTCAACTGTTATTTACAAAATGATATTTTTAAATACCTCTGCATACATAAATATACATATATGTATATACGTATAAATATCACTTTAAACAATAAAACTACTGAGCTTGCTTTTTTTAAGATTTCGATATTTTGAAAGTGGGTCCTAAAACTTTCCTTGAAATCCAAAAGCATTGAAGTTGCATGCGTATTCTGCAATTCGAACAAACATGAATACCCTGCACAAAATCAAGATACCATTTCTTCATAAACTAGTTTATTTTATTTTGTTTTTACATCGAGTTCTCAAGAAAATACTTGTTGTTTTTTTGTTTTTGTTTGTTTTTTTTTGCTGTTGTTTTTCGCCGACGTATCTTATTTTTGACGTTATTTTACGGTAGTTAAACTAACCTGGAAGCTGTAGCGCATACTTCAAATTGTAAAGTAGCAACCTTGCATTCTAAAGGCTTTTATCAGTTAAGGCACTTATGCTCCACAAGTATTTAGTTATTTCTCCGCTTTCTTTTCTTCCGTGTTCGAAAAGAGAAGCCATATAATAAACCTAAAGTTTTCTATTTCTTTTTTAAACAAAACAAAATCAAAGTAGACGTAATTTGAGAAAAGCATATACCGTATTTTTCGGAATACAAGACGCACCCTTATTTTGAAGACAAAGTTTTTGGAAAAAAAAAATTACAGT
>NW_013665612.1:2659357-2662024 GCF_000517525.1 Limulus polyphemus
GTAATTTATTTTTTTTATTATTTAGAGAGCATTATAAATAGTTATGATTTTAAAAGAAAAAAAAAGCTTCTATTGTTATAAATAACACATGCAATTGAACTAAAATATGCATGCCTATTTCAATATATTTACACATGGCTAGTGTATATCGTATATATACATATATATTATTCATACCTTCAGTGTATAGGACACAAGCAGATTTTTACATCAAATTTTGGGGTAAAAAAGTGCGTCTTATACAAAGAAAAATACGGTATATTAAAACTTTCTCTAGCACAAGCACGAATCGTTCTTTCTTATTTCGGCTTCTGTAGTTTTTTATGTGTTTTTAACTTATTTTAGCCAAGCTTTCGTTTGTCATATACTACACTGGTTTGTATGCTCCAAAATGGTTTGGTTGCTTTACAACATCAGCTATTCATACACTTGAAAAGAGCTTATTTAATTTTATTTACCAACTAAGAACTGACTAAAATTTTAAATATTATATTATTATTTTTTACTACATGTTTTCAATTAACTGCAACTAAAAGTTTTCTATACTACTAACAATGCTTTCTTTTATACCAGTTGACGCTATTGTTTGAGCTATGGTTTTGATTCCGTACTGTACCACAAAATATTCTCCGCACTTTAAACTATAGGTGTGTAATAAGAGAGACAGTCAATTCCTTAGCGTGAATGGTGGGTGTTAGGGGCGTTGTTGACTTACTGCCTTCACTCTGGTCAGTAGTTCAAAATTAGAGAATGATGAAGATAGCCTTAGTAGCTTTGCCGTAAATACGAACTGCAAATACAAATACACTAGTAATATAACAAATAGACTAACTTGCGAAAACATCGAACATCTATTTAATTTATAATGTTACAACATTATTAAAAATTGTTAATTTCAAAAGGAAAATGAGGATTGTCAAAAAAGTATAGAAACAACTTGAATTAAAATTATAGATTATAGATTATATTTTCAAACGTACAACTAGGAACTCTCAAAAAATTAACAAACTAGTCTGGAAATAGGCCTAGATTATTTTCTCAAGCTACAAATCCCTATTTTGACTTCAATAAAATTTATAAGTACTGTAGATATGGAGTCAAAATAGAGATTTGTAGCTTGAGAAAATAAACTAGACACTATTTCCATCCTTGTTTGTTTACTTTTTCTATTCTCCTTTTTAAATTAACACTTTTTAATATTCTTGTTTCTTAAATTCTTTATGTCCATTTATGGATAATAAATTTTAAGCTACATACGTGCGTATGTATTCAACTGAATGCTATATGTTTTTCATCAGTTTACTGTTGCGTTGGCTTTTTTTTTCCACCTAACCATTATTTACTAGCCAGGTGGTTTTGTGTCTGAGGTTTCGCGTAAACACGCGTTTAACAAGCGTCGAGTACAAAGGAAGCCGTTCACAACAACATCGCATATATTATGTATCTATAGCTATGTAAATCAACTTTGTCAATAAGTCTTGGATACTTGCAGATTTTCATATAGTACATCTGTCTAGGTTTTAGTGCAAAATACCCAGTCAAGTTTGCTGTAGCCTTGTGAAAGAAAAGTCTGAATAAAATACTACTTAAATACGCACTCACAATTTCAGCGAAGTACAAAAATCTGTAGAATAAATCACCATTCACAAGAGTAGAGAAATCTACTTTGGTTATCGTCTGCTGTTTGAAAACTCATTGAAACACAGACAGAAAATCAATTAAAGAAACAGTACAACGGCGAACTTGAGAAATAATGAACCATCAACATGACCGTTTCCAATTAGTGCGGATTAGTAAAACACTGGATTTTTTCAATGGCGGAAAGTGAAGGACTTAGAGAAATTCATCAAGGCTAAAAAACGAAGGCGCTTGATTCAATTTTAAAACTACCCTATGTCCAGGTTTCAGTAAAATATTCGTAGCTTTTTTTCTGTAGCTGTTTGTAAAACTATAATCAATAATATTAAGGCTGAATACACTGTTATAAATATGCACATTGTATACTCTAATAAAACGAAGCTTTTCCGAGTAGTATAAAATGGAGCACTTCCGACTAGTATAACGGTGCTTACATGGCTTTTACATTTCTCTGTGATGCTTGAATGACTTCCAAGAGCTTATGTTTGTAGCGAAGAAGAACTTGTTGTTTTTAGTAGGTTCCCAGGTTTCAGTAAAAAGTAATTAACTATAACTAAATAGAAATGGTTTTAGACTTATAACCTGGTATCATGAACCACGATAATGGTTCATAATAGGGATCGCCTAGGAATTTCAAAAAAAAATATAATAAAACATACGGGCAAAAACTATCTTAAAAAGCAGAGTTGTTCTTGAAACAACACTCGGGACCTTCTATCTGAATGGCTAATGCTGTTAAAGTGTTGATAATAGCAAAAAAAGTTGATTTTTTGATTGTTAGACAAAATTAAAAATTCATTTACTTGTTCTTCATATCATTATTATTATTCCTATTATCCTTGTTTCACAAGCCTACAGAAAAAACAGCTATGAATAGTATTTTTCGGAATACAAGACGCACCCTTATTTTGAAGACAAAGTTTTTGGAAAAAAAAAATTACAGTCGCATTTGAAAGATTTTTTATTGAACAAAAATTTAATTTGATACTTTAAAGATTATTATATATTGTTCTAAACACAAAAGAGCTC
>NW_013665612.1:2662947-2667233 GCF_000517525.1 Limulus polyphemus
AGAAACATTTATATGAGTAAAATTTCAATTGAACATGTAGAAATAGGTGTATTTGCTAACAAATACGCACTAAAACATAAACCATAACGGACTTATAAATCAGGCTCTAGTTTTCAAACAACTTTAAATCCACTCTTATTATTATTATTGATCAAATGTTTTTCACAAGTAATGTAAGTTTGTTGTTTGTCTCGTAGTCATTGTTTCAAAGTCACTTAATTATTTCAATTATCATCTGTCATTCGTCAACGTGTTTTCTTCTTTTACCGTATTTCACATTTGTGAAATGGTTGAGGCTTGGTTTGGCTTAAAAGATACAGAAGGTCCACGAAAACAACATTATATAAAACATTTTATTTGAAGTTTTTAATGCTTTTACTGTTGTAACAACAGTATGTTTCTGTAATCGAAATTTTCTCAATGATACACTACATCCAAGATTTCTCCTTCCACATGATAAACTTCGCTTCTGTTTACATTTATTTTACTTTGATATATCAATAGTGCCCAAATGGAAATGTTTCTCTATCTTTGGACAAGATAAAGTTAATTTTCCGATAAGATCTTCGATATATTTTTGTTGACAAAACTCTACTCGTCCAGTCAACGAAACAGTTGTGATACACAATGTCTTGTTTGAAAACTTTTAAGTGCTATAAGATATTTAAGTCCAACGACTGAAAGAAATAATCTTCAAATAATGTTTTAAGTTTTAATAATGTTGATTAAAATGTTTACGATATCTACTTTTGAATGTCATATAAACATAAGAAAATTGTCAAACAAAATATAATATATTTTATGGTAATGAGAAGAATTGAAAATGTATTGAATTTCTGCCTTAAAAATATAACTATTAGAAAATATTTAACTGTACTCTAAGAATGATTCGTGGTTAGGGTTAATAAACACGAGATGTCCTACAAATAGTTTATCTATTGTATGCTTACTTTCACAATTCTGTTAGAAGTTCGAGTATCTTTTTATTAAAATGACTATATGAATAGAAGGTATGGAACAAACAAACCTTAATACGCTCTCCTATTTATGGATTGTTCAAAGACTAAGTTAAGTTGTTGTTAAGCGCAAAGTTATATAATGAGGCTATCCGTGTTGTGCGAAACACAGGAATATAACCTCGACTTTTAGCGTTTTAAGACCTGGAGCTTACTTCTGAGTCACCAAAGGTGGGGGGAAGCATTGCAAGGGAGGGGGCTTGATTAAGTATTGTGTTCTTCTATGTATAAAAGAAATATTATGAAGCAAGCTTGCGCAGAATGCTCCGTAATCAACTTACCCGTGATTTAACCAGAATCTAATGTTCGATATAATACAAAAAATTGTTGGCATGGATGTCAAATGTAGATATCATTTAATTGAGCTAAGTTTCAATACCCTGCAAAGTAAAGCAAACTTTATGTAAAGTCTTGATAACAAATTGATTCAAGATGTCCATGAAAATGAAAAACCATTAACGTTAACAATCAGAAAAGGCTTCTAAAACAAAAACATAAAGGCATATGAATCATAATGTTCCAAAAACACTTCAGTTTTTGTTTACTAAAATAAAACTACAATGCTAACGCTACTTCCAGATATTTCATTTCATCCATTATATTGGTAACTTATGGCACACATTCATTATGTTAGACGTATTTTAGAATAGTAAAAATGTAACCGGACGTGTGATATATAACTTCATATATTTCAATGTTTAGTTCTCTTATTATGAGTGCGATTCAAGTAAGAGTACTTATAGGTTTTTGTTTTATCTATACATCCCATGCAATTGATTTTGATTTTCAGGGATTTCACTATTCATTGCTATGAGCGCATATATGGGGCATACTATATAACCTTCATTTTAGTCTTCAGTAGTCTAATATTAACCATTTATAATTTTCTTCCAGCATAAAAAAACGAGTATTTCTCTTCAAACTTTCAAAAGTTTACCAATTTCAGATAAATGATGGAATATTAAAATATGTCTTTTTTTTATTTACTATTGCGGATCTAAAATAAGGCTAGCACTGAGAGAATTATCTATAAATGTGCAGTGAAGAGTAATATTAATTATACAGGTTGTCCCAAAAGTCGGTTGCCATAGGCAGAATGTCTGTCTATACACGTTTACAGAATATCCTCACAATTTATACAATACCAAGAAAAACATTCAATCCAGATCACCTCCTGTTTAATGTAAAGCACAAAGCTACACAATGTGCTATCTGTGCACTGCCCACCGTTGTATTTAAACCCAAATTTTAACGTTATAAGCCCAATGATTTACCGTTGGACCGCCGAGGGGCACCATTATTTTAAACAAATCTGTAACAAAATAAAAAACAATATTAATTTTCTCAATGTCAACTGACTTTCGAACCCTGTAATATGAAGTAATTTAAATGATGATTTTTTTTTCATAATCATGTGTACCAGATTTTATATGCTGTAAAACCAGGCAAACTACAGTTTCAAAATATACGGAGTTAAAGTGCTTCTGTTATGTAACGTTTGTTGTTATGAAAAATCAGCTTTTCTTTCAACTGCGGTATCTTGTATGTTTTGAAGACAAATTCAAATAAGATATTTTTTAAATCATTCAAATTGATTTTTAAAGTTATCATTGTTCGTAAAAGTTTAATCACGAAACCTCCAACATCGTAATCTATTCTATATCCGCTTTTTATTTTAATAATAAATCTATTTTACAAACAAAATATAAGTAAAAGCAAATGTCAAAACTATTCAATTAGGTCAGATGGTAATTGACTAAAGTAACTGGTCTTCTGATTGTTTACAAAAAAAAATCATTTTCCATTGTAAATTATTGGTCCATACATTTGATTAGTTTTTACACACAGTATTTTTGAATAGAGAAGACACATTTATATTTTGAATTATAATATATTAGTAGTACATTATATTACATATTCTACAAGATGAGGTAAGAAGACATTAGCATTAAGATAATTATATTTTTAGCAAAACAACAATTTCAAAAAGAACAATAAGCCTGCTAGTATGTCTGTTTAATTGATTACAATCCCGCTTCGCCACCAAAGGCGTTAACACCATGACAGTAAGTAGAACACCTTTTATATTATAATCGAGGGCTAAACAATCAAACGAACATAAGATCGTAACAGCGTTCTTAGTTTCCAATGTTGTGTTTCCTGGATTTTAAGTTTCTTGCAGAATTCATTAAATATTCAATATATATGGAAATGTTGTTTTCGCAGTATTGTGGCGAAGTTTAACTAGCATTTATGTAAGTCCTCTACAGATGAGTATCATTATTCTATTCAACATACTGCCCTGTTACTCAACCTTATTCATCAACAGTCTTATTACTCTACAGTACTTTTTATCGTAAGTCTTCATCAAAGCCAATGCGTTTGGCTTCGAATCCCTTTTTCCAGACAAATAACTTATAACCTTTATTCCTCCTCTGTTCTTTTTATCGATCATAAGATGATGGATTTGAAATATTTAATAGAATCAAAGGTCCGTATTTGCGAATTCTCCCAAAACCCAACATTGCTATTGTTTTTATCCAGAGAGAAAAATTACTTTATCCCAAAACTCTTTTTTAGTCTCAATAGAATAATAGAAAACAGTATCGCCATCAATTCTGTATTTTGAAAATTGACATAACTAGGTAACTAAAATCCCTCTATTTGAAGGCAACTTTAAGTATTTGACAACAATATCGAACGATGATTATCTTGGTCTCAGTCAGTTTTGCTGCACCTTATATCTCCATACTCTGAATCAATAAAGTATGTTTCCATGCTTTCATCAATATTAAATGTTCTAGCAGTTGTGAAAAATTTCTTTATACCTTAACATTGTACAATTTGGAGCAAAACTAATTAAGGATTACACAGTTTTCATTAGTAATATATTTTATTTCGGATTATTGAAAGACACTTTTGTAAGAGCATCATGAAATTAATTACTATGACGAAGTTGAAAAACTAATCCGCCAGGTTGCGCTACTGAGTGTACAAACAAGCAAGGTTTATTAGCCTCTGTCATCGCAAATCTACTTTCAGAAACATAATTCGCATTTATAAATATAATTTTACTATCAACATATATATTTAAACGAGATTTTCAGTGTTCTGGCTTACATCTGTCATAACTAGCAAGTAACTTTGATTTCCAAGACTATACCATTCTATAACTAATTTTATATTTGAATATGTCAGTTTACTTTAACACTTCTGACCTTGGGCGCCCGCAGGAATGGGGCAAGAGAGGCATTCGCTCCCCTTACATTT
>NW_013665612.1:2668161-2695818 GCF_000517525.1 Limulus polyphemus
TACATTTCAAAAAATTATTGCACTTATTATGATATAAACTTGTTTGTTTGTTTGGAATTAAGCAAAAAGCTACAAAATGAGCTATCGGTGCTCTGCCCAACACAGGTATCGAAACCCGGTTTCTAGCATTGTAAGTCCGCAGACATACCGCTGTGCCACTGGGAGGCTGATATAAACTTAACATCGGAGTTAAACTAAATATTTTTAGTAATTTTTATTAAAACTGTAAATTTGTGTTTTTGTTTAAGCACACATAACACATATTCTTTTAGTTTGTTGACTTGCACTGTAAAAGCTGATCCCATAGATACGGGTTTTGCCCCCCCCCCCGAAAATATTTCTGTGGGCACCCATACTTCTGACGTTTAGTTGAGCTTAGAAGTTTCAAATTTTTACTTTGTATGAAACTGAAACTTAAAGAACGAAGATTAACTTTGTTTTATAACAATAACTTTATATTTGTAATTGTTGTATGAAAGATTGAATCTTTTTAGTTTTTAGGCACCTTTGCAGAAAAGTGAAGAACGTTATACTGTCTGTTACGTAACAACCGAAACATCTAATATTTTGTAAGCTAGACTTTTTTTTTTCGTAGTTTCTTTCCATGATAGGGCTCTAAATTATTTTACACAACTCACATACCTGTCAAGACTCCTGGTCTCCCGACAAATATCTCAGATGATAAAATCAAACTGTCAAGTATATTTTTTGTCTAAATTTATATATATTTATATGTGTGTGTGTGTATTCATCGATCTTTATCAAGGAATTGGAACATAGCCGAATTCCATCACCCGTAATCGCGGAAACTAACGGATATTCATGACTTCTCATCTCTGTAACAACTGCGCATGTTTAGAGATAACTTATGGATTTTTAGGTGAAGCAAATATGGCCACCATGAAATAACATAGTGTGTGTCCAGTGTAAGAAAAAAGTAGCAGTTTAATTCACCACTATAAATGCCTTAGAATGCTTAATTTTGGAGAAAATTTTATCCGTATTTAGAACTAAACACTGTTTACAGAAATGAACTTAATAAGTTTCAATATTTTAGTTTTAAAGTATCTTTTGTGAAAAACTTAATGAGTTCAAAACACAAGTGTCTTTTTCTTCCGTATATTAGTTCACTGGCTTATTCGGAAAACATCTCGAAACACGTTACTATAAAGAGACTTACACAAAGTAAAATGAGAAATATCCAATCTACCCTCGATCAGGTCTCACTGAGAATATTTATTTTAAAAATCATACCTACGAACATAAATGAATATTCCATTCAGTTTTTACCATCTTAGTTTTTACCACAAATTATAACTTATAAGTAGATTATTTTCACTATATGATTTATCATATTGGGTGATAATGTTTATTATGAAATATGAACATATAAACGTAATTAACTGTTAAAACGGGTACTGGCAAAGTGCGGTCCTCATACACTAAATGGCTTAAGGAAACATTAGAGAATGGTGGGTGTGCTTTGGACGTGACAGCCTTTAGTAGTGGATACTAGGCTACAGAGTTATTTTCAAGATGCAATGTTGTCAGTTACCGCATAACAGGACGTAGTAACATGGACTGTAACGACGTGGTGAGGCGCCATTCTAATATAGCGATACATTCAAATGTGTAACATGATCTACCATTGATGCAGTTTAAGATGAGGCAATGTTTTAAACGAATGTCTTGATAAAACATACTGACTTTATGTTCTATAGTTCGCAACACTTGTTAATGTAAATCATTTTTATGGAAATTCTCTTTTCTTGTTCATTTTTCGTTCACATATTATTTTTGTTGGTTAGTTTAACCAAAATTATATAATATAATTGCTTGATTACCCTTTCTCAAACTAATCTGAAAAAAACTATATTGCCTAGAAATTTGTTTCTAAAATTAAAATAAATTCCTTTATATAAATTTATTGAATTTCCTCCAGTGTATTGCTGCAATACATCACAAAATATAATTATATAAGAAGCTTTAGGAATACCAAAATGAGTAATTTTCTTATTTAATTAAGTGCAAAAAAAGTAAGCGTCACATGATTATGAGTTGTTTGCCATCATTAAATAACAATTTTTCCATCATTATATAACTACACATGTTTTCATGAGGAACTATGAATGTTAGGCTTATGTTTTAGAAGAATATTTGTGTCCAGTTTTAAACATGTATCTGACCCTTAACTGCACTAAGCTTTTATATGTAAAAGATGGTACATCAGTTTGATATTTAAGTTTCTATATTTAGTATAATAGTGATTCGCTATTTCGTAAAAATAGTAGCATCGCGGATTGATATTTCACAACAAAACCTACATTAAGGTGTGGTACATGAAAAAAAAAAGGAACATGATTCTGTTTTTCATATAAATAATAATGCAGGTTGATATTTCAGAAAAGTGTATACATTGGATGGGTTATATTAAAACGATTTCGGAGGCTCACTTTATCGTTACGGTCCATTTCGCCGAGGTCCTATCATGCTGTATCACGCATTTTGACAGAGTCTGGCATAACCTGGTAACTCTAGCGCTTGACTCGCAACTTGCGGGTAAAGGGATCGAAACCCGCCACTAAATATGCTTGCTCTTTCAGCTGTGAGAGCGTTATAATGTGACAGTCAATCCCACTATTCGATGATAAAAGAGTAACCCAAGTGTTGTCAACGGGTGGTGTTGACTGGATGCCTTCCCTCTAGTCTATCACTTCCAAATGAGGGACGGCTAATGTAAAATAGCCCTGGAGTAGCCTTGCGCAAAGTAAACAATAGCATCTTGACAATAGCCCTGCAGCTAGTTTTCATTGCTAAAGGCTCTGTTTACGGCTGTCATGCACAGAACATACCTCTCCACTGCGAGGCTTTCCATAATTCATCCAGTGTACGAGGACAACGATATCCTAGTGCCTGTTTCAACAGTCCGATCAAACAGAAATTCACTGATGCTGCGTATGGTGAGTTGCCTAGTATATTTTCATATAGAAGAGCAGGAATACCCGTCTCACTCTTCCAGTTACTTCAGGTATGCGACCTTTGAACTGATATGACGTGGAAGCAACTTTTGTCGAACTTCCATACAGAGATCATTCTTGATTAATTTGCACTGTGTTGCCTGGAATACGATTGCTTTTGCTACTGCCTTTGTATTTGTGGATTCCCATTTGCTACTAGACGCTGCAACTTGCTTATAACAGCTGGGGTATAAATTGTTGCAGGTCTATTTTTGGGTGGTTCTGTCCTCCAAGTTGGTCACTTTGTCCTTTGTTTTCCAGTGATATTACAGTCTTGGAATTTCTAAATCCCCGTTGAATGTATTAATATTTTGCCTCGGAAAAGGCATTACATACCCTTCCCAAATGCGCTAGAGTTTCTCTGGTATCACACTACCTTTGAAACGCCAGAGAATGATAAAATTCAGTTTTGATGCATACCGTTCCATCACGACTTTTTAACAACAGTAACTCTCACGTGACTTGCTGATTTGCGTATTCAAAACCTATTCACTGCAACGTACTCAACTTTGTATTACCGGGTTGTATGATTGAAAAGTGTCCTATTCCGTTTCGTCTGTCTCAAGAAATGTCTGGGTAACGGAACTAAATTTGCTTGGAAAAGTTAAGAGCATCTATAAGTAAGAATTTCTGCAGAATTTACCTGTAAACTTTCATTGAAGTAAACATGGAAATCAATATAAACATATTAAGAAGCTGGTCAAACACTTCTCTTTTTTTCATGTAACACAGTGTAACATTGAAGTAAACATGGAAATCAATATAAATATATTAAGAAGCTGGGCAAACACTTCTCTTTTTTCTCATGTAACAGAGTTTAACATTGAAGTAAACATGGAAATCAATATAAATATATTAAGAAGTTGATCAAACACTTCTTTTTTTCGTGTAACACAGAGTAACTCTAAGGGATACGAATTTGAATTGTAACTTTTGTTTAATATAGTTCAAAGTAAAATTTTAAAAATATGCTGGTTATGAGTAGTACGCTAGCTAATAAATCTACAAAACTGTTAAGTTATTGTACTGAAATGCATTATATAATTTTTGAATTCATAATGAACAATAATTACTATTATAGATAACCTTTTTTGTTTGTTTGTTTTCAGCACAAAACTACATAATTGGCTATCTGTGCTCTGCCAACCGCGGATGTCGAAACACGATTTTCAGTGTAATAAGCTCTCAGACTCACCGCTGAGCCACCGAGTAAAACATTCTTTGAATAATAACATCGGAAAGTTCAACTTTTTACTTAAGACTATATGCTGCATAATGATTTATTAGATAATTTCCAGTTTAAAATTAATTTTTTACATATCATAGAAAATAGTTGCATTTTCTTAGTAACAAAATGTTGTAAAAGTAATATTAGATTCTTGAATTGTACAAATATTTATATTTATCTAATTTATTTTCAAATTCTACAAATGTGATCATTCCATGAATTTAAGTCTATGTGCTTTTTCAGATGAGTTGTAAGATAAATTTCGCGTTGTGTTTGAATGTGTTACAAGTAAACAAATATTGCGAATAATGCAAACAGGTTGAACATTTTTCAATGAAACAGAAAATTGAATTCCAGAGAAAAATTTGTATCACAAAATGTGAATTCAGTGTAACAAAGTATGTAGGGAAACAAACGAAAACCTGAAAGTGCTATTATAATCGTTAACTAAATGTTTTAGCTAATATGAAACATCTTAAAAGAATTACTTTTACTGCCGTGTAAAAATAAATTGTTTTGGAGACGGCTTAGTAAGTAAAAAACTTAATATATTCTGAGATTGGCCGCTGCATTAATATCTGACTAATTCTACGACATTAAACATAACAGCATGAAAGAAAGCTAAAGAAGAAGGAAAAACAAAATTCCAGTTTTCTCCAAAAATTGAGGTCATATTTTGTTTAACCTTTTGTTATGTTTCAGCAATACCCTTAAACGGTTTATAGTATTCATGTTCCAATAACAATGTGCATAATATAATCATTAACCTAACTAGTGACATTTGGGTCATTCCAAAAAACTTTATTATTATACCTTAAAACGAGACGACCTCGATTAATAACGTTTACTGAATCAAACGAATACCTTCATTACTCCGTCAATATTTAATATAAAACTAGACGACCTCCAGTAATAACGTTTACTGAACCAAACGAATACCTTCATTACTCCGTGGAGTAATGAAGGTATTCGTTTGGTTCAGTAAACTTTATTACTGGAGGTCGTCTAGTTTTATATTAACTATTGAAGGAGTAATGAAGGTATTCGTTTGGTTCAGTAAACGTTATTACTGGAGGTCGTCTAGTTTTATATTAAATATTGTTCTTCAATATTAAATTTAAAACGAGACGACCTCCAGTAATAAAGTTTACTGAATCAAACGAATACCTTCATTACTCCTTCAATAGTTAATATAAAACTAGACGACCTCCAGTAATAAAGTTTACTAAATCAAACGAATACCTTCATCACTCATCTTTCGATATTTAATTTTAAGCCAAATGGTGCTTGGTGAAATTCCATAATTACAGACTTGAGAAAAAAACAAATAATTTTACGTTCCACAAATAGTTACTTTACTTACTACTATGGTGTGTACCTGCTAGTCATGGTAGTAATAAATGAAGTATTTGTTACACAGTTGTTTTCTCAACTATGTAAACATATATAAAGTGCGAACTTCGATTTTTATAGAATGGGCTTCGAACCACGAACCCTCGAGAAAAAGTAACAAGAAGTCTTAAGAGATTTTTTCAAGGTTTATAATATGTTAATAAAGGAGATATTACTCTAGTAAAAGATAGTTTTTCGGATTATTTTTTGAACACTTTCTCAATTTCTATCAGAACAGTGTACTGGAAGTATACGGAGCAAAGTTTTTATTGACAGAAATGTTGTTTTTCAAGCGATTTTAAAGCTATCTCACCAAATATCTCATATATTGTACATACTTAAAGAATTTGAAAATAGCTTCATCATTTCGGGAACTGACGTTATTTCTATAATTTGTTTCCATCATCCTCTGTCTTTGGTTTAGCCAGCATTAAATATATGAATATAGACCCACAGCTTTCTTGGTTGAGATGTGTATTTTTAAACTGTCCATAAATACATTAATCACCTATAGTATATCTAAGGCCTACCATTTGCCGTGTTTAAATAATGATTTACACTACAAATGGAAAATCGACATTTTTTCCAAGATATTTTTCTCAAGGAAATAATTATAATATATAAACAAAAATAAAAGTTTAAATTATGTGCTTGTTTCAAAATTTTTATGCAAAGCCACACAAAGAGGTGCATATGCGTATATGTCCCTAAATCTGAATGACAGACTAGAGAAAACACAGCCAGTCCACAGTACCCATCATCAATTTATGAGCTACTCTAGTCTGACCGAATAATGACCAAGTATGAAGGCTTATAACGTTATAAATAAGGGTTAGATATCTTTGATGTGCACAACGTAGACAGCCCGTTATTTAGCTTTGCTATCAAAACAGTGATATTTGACCATCACTCTTTTAGCACACCATTTGTTTTGTTTTTTAAAGCAACGGAACGCGAACCAATAATCACCGGATTCACGGCATACTACCCCAGGTTACGACTGGCCTGAATATATGTTGGCTCAAAACTTTGCTCAAAGCTGCTTTTAAGCTGTCACCTTACGAGAACCAAAAAAAAACAAAAAATGTTAGTTTTACCTACAGTAACGTAAAACTTTGACATCCAGATACTTTGAACTAAAAAATAATTAAATTATCTAATGGTGCACTAAGCAGATTATCACATGCTTAAACTGTTCACTGGAGATTATAAGCATATTACAGTGTTTACATAAAAAGTTTTATTGTTTTCGTCACAAACCATAAGAGTCGAAATATTTTGTCACACTAAATTGGGTATTCTATAATAAATCATATTCATTCTGAACCCTGAAGGTAAGAACACCTTAGGGATAGACGAGTGGTCTACTTTCGACAATAAATTTCTTACTGAAATTTTCTTCAACTTCAGAGTGCAAGAAAATGGCAATGGGCTCGAGTAGCTCCTCTTTTCAGTTTTACTTTTTCCTTTACTTTGCGATAGTAACATTTGAGTTTACACGCGTCCGAAGCACCTGTCTTGCGTCGTAAGAAAGGAAATTTTTCACTTGCTATAAATGACAAGTACAGAATACTACATACAAATATAGTTCCCAAGTATACTTCATTCAAAGTACGAACGGGTTTCACTGTATAAAAGAGAGAATATAATTTCCTATCATTCTAATACAGTTAATGTATACATAAAAATGCGTACGAAAAGCTGGCGTGAATTATAAAAAATATAACTTCATATAGTAACTGAGGTTCAGACATTTTTCAACTAGTTAAAATACGGGTGAGAGGTACAAATTATGTTGTTGTTTTTCTATCTAGAAAGCTAACTTTTTATCACCATGACAGCTACATTGAACCAGATAAGGAAAAGCTAAAATAATAGAGGGTTGAGTACGTTATATTAAACCGATTTTGGAGCCTCACCATGCTTGTCGCCACATCCAGTTATGCTCTATATGACAGTCATGCAGCATAGTTTCCGTTAAAAAAGGCTCCGAAGTATAGCTGTCATGTATAAAAGACACCACTTATCCCTCTATTCTTTCTATAATCCATCTAGTGTACGAGGATGGCGGTTTCTTAGAGCCCGTATCGACAGTCTCTGATCAAATAAAATCCATAGTACTGAGTCCAGTGACTTGATCAATATGTCTTTGTATGAAATATCCTGAATATCTGTTTCATTCTCCAATTGATGTATGCAATGGTTGAGCGGGAAGTATGACTGAAAGCCTTATCTTGACAAACCCATAAACTGTTAACCTCGCTTCCAGATGAAGGTCCTTCTTGTGTATATTGCCTACTGTTACCTGATGCACGTTGTCGATTTTTGCCATTGACCTTTGTATTCATAGATTCTTAACTGTTACAAAATACTAAAGTTTTCTTACCACGGTTGCATAATGACTTGCTGCAGATCTATTTCTGGATAGTCTTGGTGCCCCAAGTTGATCAATATTCCCTTGTTTTTAGTTACATTAAATACAAGGGATATATATACTCATCTTTGAAATTCTAAATCCTCGCTTTGAACACGTCTTTATGATCTGAGTGTATGAATATTATGTTTCAGAAAAGCAATGAACTTTCTGAGCCATCACACTATCTAGGCAATGCCAAACAATGCCAAAATGTAATTTTAATACATGTAGTTCCATTTGTTGATTTGCATATTCAAAATCGTTTTAATATAAGGTACTCTATCTCTGTAACTTTTTCAAAATGTAATTTTTGATATACAGTTTTGTTACTCCTACTATATATAATTTGATGATAATGCAATATTTTTCAGGTGTCATTATCGTATGGTTTTACCAAATAGACCAAAAATTCATCCATAATATATTGTCACAAGTACTAAGACAACACACCCAAACATGAAATCAGCCGTTCCAATCTGTATTT
Source organism: Limulus polyphemus (assembly GCF_000517525.1). NCBI lineage: Eukaryota > Metazoa > Arthropoda > Merostomata > Xiphosura > Limulidae > Limulus > Limulus polyphemus. The sequence continues at coordinate 2,676,699 of NW_013665612.1, forward strand.
GCATATTTTTCTCACACTGGCCAGATATTCAGGCAGCATAGGGTTAAATCTGTATATAAGATCTATAGATGAGGAGTTTTTGTGGTTTCTGACTCTCTGATCTGTTCTGAAAAGAAATCTGGTGGGTGCCACTTTGACACCCTTCAAAATTATTTTATTGTCATAAGCTCAAACCGGGAGTTGATGGCTTGGAATCATAACTTTTCATTCCGCAGAGTTAACCAAATGTTTTATAATTTTGTTAGTAATATACCTCCAATGTTATATGAGGTAGCAAAACGATCCATAAAGTAATCTTAAATAATAAATAAATGAATTTCCATAACTAGATCACCAGAGGTCACCTTGGGAAATAAAACTGAAAATTTACATTTCTGGGTTTCTTTTTCCAACGTACTAAAATCTATCCATTATTCATGAGCATATAATGAAATTTTATTGGAGTATTCCTATAAAGAATTGTTTATATTATTAGTATTTATACATGGAAACTTCTTTTTACAGCACAAAGTACTGTGCCATCACTGTGACACCACTGACTGGTGATTAATAATCCCCGAGCACACACCGTAGTGTATAGAAAAACAACCAAAATATGTCAATATTTTTTATAGATTTGTGATGATTTAGTTTTTACGATATGTACATTTATATATTTCCTTGCTTCAGATTTAAATCTGAGACCTCTCACGCACAACACACATCCTCTACCAACATAAATAAAATACTGGCTCTGTAACGCTTTCTTGTAAGACGTTTTTTAAGCTACTACATATTATCATTCAAAACAAAACAATCCAGTATATAATATTAATTTTAAAAGGGCAATAAAGGCCAAAATGGCAACCATAAGATAAGACACTTAAAGTCTGCATTTTGTTTATCGTTCACACTGTTTCAAATTATAGCAATGCCTTTCTTAGCTTATTCTTTTAGCTACCGTTGCTGATAGCCAAAAGTAAGCTTTCATTCTTCTATTACTGTAGCTTAACACAACGACCTGAGGAAAATAATAGCATGGCATTGTCTTATATACACAAAATCAGTATATGTATACTGAATGCACGCTTATGCCCATTATATACACTTGTGGTATACAGGCATACCATATCCATTGGTATCTATAATGGTATATTTTCTTAAATTATTGAATCTTTACTTTTCGCACTGTCATGGCGGCAACACGTGGTTCAAGGTGTCTAATATTATTTTGTTCTAGCCACCTCAGTCCTGTGTTCTTTTGTTAAATGACGTCTTCTGCCCGCAAGGATTTTTCAGTGTATTTTGATTCTCAGTTAAAACTCTTTAAGGCATGCTTGTATATGATTGACAAATGTTGATAGTTTGGAAAAAAACAAACCTCACATTAGTTTTTCGTTTCACCTTTACTACTCTGACCAAATAACGCACTTTTAAGATTACTTTAGAAGCGATTATAGCTATCATTTTGGTATATGTCATTGCAGTTATATTATTAAAGAAATTATGAAACATTTTGTTATCCCTATCCTCCTTTAAAAAGTTTGGACTCGTGGTCACCAAGAAAAAAAGAGTCTTAAGGGTGCCAAATTGGGGCCTGCCAAATTATTATTCAAGAAATATCCGAGAGTTAGAAATATATAAAAAAACTTCTATACATCTATCTTCTAAATTCACCCAAATATTCTATCTTGGCTACTGAACTAAGCCTAGATCCACGAGTTAAAGACAGAGTCGTCAGATCACGGTTCATCATTGAACTGACACTTCATCTGAAGGAGCATTGGTGCAGTATTATGCCTGATATTCGTCAAAACATAGTAAAGGATCCGAGCTGTGACTGTTATCAAACGTAGACCAGTACCCTAATAAGTACAATAAAAGAATGGGAATTAATTACCTTCTGTATTTCCTTACTGTCCCAAACATTGTGATAATATAGTATACAATATGACAACTAACAATTAAAATACATTTGTCACATTTACAAAAATTCTAGAGTTTTTAGAGAATAACATTGACTTATGGGATATTATGCATGTTTTGTTTGTATGTTCTTACGTACAAAGCTACACCAAAAGCTATCTGTACACTGCTCATCACAGGTATCGAATCCCTATTTTACCGTTATAAGCCCTAAAACAAATTGCTGAGTCATCGGAGACATTATGCGTGTTTTTTGTTTTCGTTATCGTTGTTAATTATAACTCCGTTTTCTTATATAACATTAAAATGGTGTATCTTTAACACTAGAACCTACCTGCATTGAATACTGATTGAGTAAGGTTATAATTATTCAGGAGTTAAGATTTTAAGGCAACAAAATATACATACAACGCATCATTCTATACAATTCAACATTTTATCAGCTCAAAATTAAGCGTAGTATACTGTCAATGAATCATTATTACGAACATATACAAGTCTTATCATAGCTGATTTTAAAGAATATTAGTGCGTGAAAGTTACCTAAACCTTATTCCATTTTTGTTCATATTTCATACAATAATAACTGTAAAGATAGTCCCTAAATGTCTTTTAACAAGGTGTTCCAAATCTGACAAGTTTTTTTATCTTCACATTTTTTTACAGCAATATCTGTAAGGCTAATCTCTTCATGTTCTTTAACGGAGTTCTCAGGCTGTACTGCATGGCATGCTCCCATCAAAGAATTTTATGGGAGAAAAAAAAAACACTTAATAATGGCAATCGTTTTAGCGAACAAATGGAATCAAAGTTACCAAAACAATAAAAATTTCTGTTCAGTTACGTGGACCTTTTAAGCAGAAGGTTTGTTTTTTTCTTGATCATATTTGCTGCTCGATCATTACTTTATGTAGAGTGGTTTTTGCCTCTCATATAGAAAAAATAATAATAACATTTTTAAAATCTGAAGCCTCTGTTTTTCGGATATTTGTTTTTTTAGGTTTTAGATTATCATCAATATATCAATTTGCTTTCGTTTACAAGTTGAACATCATCTTCTTATCATCCATAGGGTACAGGTTTTAATAGTTTAATAAACTGTACAAATAAACTTTATTTTAGAAAAAAAAATATTTGGTAGTAGTAATTAATAATCTACATAAAACTTTAATTTAAGTTAGTACAGTAGACGTTGAACGCCTAATCATTAGAATAGAGTTACGGAATAAATCCAGATTTTAATACGATTTGTAGTATGGATCAGTCAGAAGACTAAAAGCCTGTAGTAATTAGCTTGCCTAGAGTAATTAGATCGCTAATCACGATACTTTTGGCTGATAACTTCCAGCAACGACGAAAATCAACATCGCAATACGTAAGACTAGAGTTTTCAGTTTTATTTGAAACAAATACGAAACTGAAGACAGAAACAAAGTAAAAACCAAAAGAACAGTTATTTTACAATTTCAATGTATACTTGGACTATATAAATTAATAAAATGCTTTTCAAGATACATATTTGAAAATTATAATTTTTTCCTATAAATGACTGTTTTATACACATCCCAAACAAAATTAACGAAACGTATAAAGACCAACATAAAATCCCTAAATAAATGCTACCAACATAAAATCCGTAAATAAATGTTACCGACTACATTACGAAAAAGCTAAAGGGATCCTTGATATACAACAAACTCAATATCTTAGTTAATTCTATGTAGATACGAACGGTTGTTGGTGTTGACATTTTTAAGATAGCTGCCGTAAATAATTGTATATGTTTTCTTTTTACTTCTTTATTTTGACTTTATGAATAGAAATAAATCTTATTTTTTATTTTGCTATAAAACGGTTTAGTATTTTCGAGAATACCTAAGAAAATTGTTAATTTTTTGTTTTCTATTAACTTCGCTCGATGTTATGAATCCCAAATCTGATATTTGGTATTTTAACCTGAGCGGCATCTTATACGACACACAGGCTAAAAGGCTAAGTCAGAGACTTAATTTAGAACTGCTAAACAAACTGAAAGCACCTATTAACCGAATAACTAGTTTGACTGCCACAGCTATAACGCCTCCACAGCTTAAAGTGTAGAACTTGTTCAGCAGTATGTAGTAACTTAAATCTTCCGACTTTAAGACCATGTCCAGTTCGATTTAAAAACTAATCACAATATGTATTTTCGTGAAAACAAGTTCTTAAAAAATCGTGAATTTTGACCTATATAATAATTGATAGGTGAAAAATCAGACTCTGTCGTTTGCAATGTTTTGAAACATTTAATTGTATTTATCATAATTAAGTATCTCGTGAATAAATACATAATGAGAATACGTATTAAAGTATAGTTAATTATTAAAACTTGCATGAGTTGTTTTTAATTTTAGTTGTTGTCTTATATATAAAGTAAATGAAGAGCAAAGTAAGCAACGTCTCGTTTATTTATTAACGTTGTTTTACCTGAGAGATGCGCATTATAACACTGCGGTAAAATATAATACATGCTCTCGACAATGACTTTGGAGAAAATCAATCAATACGAAAAACTTGTGCTTTAACATATGTTTCAAAAATTTAAAGATAAAAACTATTATATTTGCCTAATTCTGAACATGTACTATGCAACGTTTCATATACGTTTTTCGTGTTGTAGAGAAGCCTTTTGTGTATATTTCACGGATAGACGCATTTACAATGTTGCTTTTATACGAATATGACCCTGTTGCGTTCACTAAACATTAAATATGTCTTCAAAAGACGCTCTTACAAAGGGTTTAGAAAGTGGAAAAAATAATTCAGTTTCATGTATACTTTCGTAATAAGATGAGCAATACTATGTTACAACAGTAACACAGCGATAACCGCACTGCTCGTATGAAAATAATATATACACAACAGTACACGATAAGATTAGAACAGAGTCGACCGTCAGAGTTGTGAAGACAAAAAGAAACAAATAACCATAACCATTTCGCTCGGACAAGCTCGGTGCCATACACTGTAGCTAAACGCAGTGTGGAGTATGAAGCGGTCGATAACGCCCGCTTTTCTTGGATCTCCTAGTCTTGCATGAGTAGTCTTTAATTGATCCTCACAGAACCTCAAATCTCTCTGATTAGCCGGCAGTCATTCGTCGTGTATTTCTTTCTGGGTTTTCTTTCTTTTTTTTTTGCAAAGTAGTAAAAACAGAAGATACTGTAAATTTATCAATAGCTTCAAGCAAGAAATGGTTAAATCTGTAATATACACGTTATGATGATATGAGCTGCATAATTTAGCTAAACGATTGTGTTTATTAATTTTTAAGAGATAAAGCTTTTAGGTTTAAATATCTATAAATTTGTGGCATATGTAATTAAATATTAGAAAGAACTATGTTTTTTTTTTAAATCCACACAAGATTTTATCGGTTGTACGTAATAAAACTTTTGTTTATTTTATTCACAACGTTTCACCAGGTTTACCTGACATCATCATGTGGGATACAAGAACTGAGGTTAACAGAATTTAATTTAAAAAATAATTGCTTGAGAATCATTATCAGTATTTATCCAATAGTTATTGCATAGTTAGTTCCTTTTTACCTTCAATTCAAGACTTATCTTGGGCTCTAACCATAATTTTTCTTAAAACGTAGAACCGTTTTTCATCTTTAATTGATGTAGTATCTTGATCCTCAAAGTTAACATAGGTCAAGTGTTTTAGTACTGTGTTTTGAATATAGCTTAATTATTTACGTTTTCCAACTTAGTATAACAGACCTGGTTACCTAATTCAGCATAGTAGTAGGGTAATTATATAATTTTCAAACATTTACAGTCCTATTTTTACCTTTTACTTAAACTACATAACGTAGACCAAAATATTTAATTTTCCAAAAGAACCTTAACTGAGCGCTTAAATACTCCAACTTAATGTATACTAGATATTCTGGTTCTGTAACTTAACAAATGTTGTTATACAGATGCATATCTAGAATTGTTATATTAAGTGTGTGTATCCTCATGTCTTCATGATGTTTCATTAGCTCATAACATTGAAGTATTTGTGATCATACCATTTCTCCAAAAAGACTATGATGATTACTATAACATTCTTACGAAACAAAACTTTAAGCTGTTAAGGAAATATGCAGTTATTAGATTTTTATTATTATTATTTTTAACTTTTTTTTTAATTGTTATGATAAACTTTTGGAGACTCCTAGGCACCTCAGATCCTCCCAAGATCCGTCCATTAATCCAATCTCAGTGTTTTGATTCTTTAGACTAGCTTTAACTTAATCCTTTGGTCCTGTGACTTAGCAAAGACTAAATGTTTAGGCTCAGTACTCTCGTTCTCCGACATAACAGAACCAAACTGATACAGAGCCTGGGTTAAATACTTTGGTTTTTCCAACATAACATAGACAAACTGTTATGACTTTCCAACATAACCTTGGCTAAGTGTTTAAGTTTTTCCAAATCAACAATCGATGAATGCTTTGTGTTCCAAAATAATCTAATTGCTTAACATACTAAAATAGTTCCCAATTAAACATTAAATAAAAATGAACAAAGATAGAGATATTACTTTTCTACGCCTAAACCTTTCATCGGGATACATCGAAAAAACATGAAAATTCAATTAATAAACATAATTACTATGACCTTAAAAAGTCTAAAACATTTATTAGGTGTCTAAACACATTTATTACTATATTATATATCATTTTCCAACACCTAAGGACAACAAACATGACCTTTACCATCTCGATCCTGAGGATCACGCAACCTTGAACAAGAAGAAAACAACGTTTGCTCTATTTTATTTGCACTCTGAAACCTAGTGGAAACTTTCATTAATTGTATTTTTTTCAGTGTTTGGTCTTTATTTTCTTAATTTCATTAAGCTTCGTTATCGTTATTGTTGTTTTAGTGCAATGGACTATTTGTCTGTTGCGGGGACTTTAACCCTAAATTTCGGCGTTGTTCAAGCTACCTGGCAGTTCTGGAAAATGTTATAATAGCCGGTCCGTCCTGATAAAATACAAGTAAACATGAATATGAGATACTTTCGTATGGTTTTTCTATTGTGTCTACGTAGATCCAAAGGCTTCAAACAAATCACTATATTAAAAAAGACTCGCGTAAAATAATGTAATTAAATACATGGCAAACTGAGTAAGTAGCCTTCGCTTTAAACTACTTTAATTTAAAAAAGAAAGACTGCAGCGCATACCCATGCTAGTAGTGTTTCCTTCATAAATCCTGGTTTAATTACGTTACAGGATGCTGGGTAAGTTTACACTGAGCAAGAAATATTTTAGACCAAGCAAGAACTTAATTAATTCACTATCACAAATTTAGACAGTGGTTAGCGTGTTGAAGTGTGGACTCGTGATTTCCTTGTTTGGCACCCATTACCGAAAAAACAATCGTGCTCGGCATTTTGGACCATGAGTGCATTATAAACGTGACAGTCAAATCGCTACAATTCGATTAATGTAGCCCACGAGTTAACGGTGGATGGCGTTGACTAGCTGTCTTTCCCCTAATCTATTACTTCAAAATTAGGGACGGTCAGCGCATTTAGACTTCGAATAGCCTTTCGCAAAAATCCACAAACAAAGGCTTACATTGAACTATTTGTCCATCTTAATACACATCAGTTTACTTTGATTTTTAATTATCTTCCAAAGAAACATAAGTGACCTTGTAGTAAAGAAAGATTCATTCGTAAGGATGGAGCTAACCAAGTGGCTGACCTACATCATGGAACAAAATGTAGTATTTTGCTCAGTCTGCCTGGCATTTGTTAAGTTTGGTTTGGTTTGATTGCTGCTGAGCACAAAGCCTCAAAATGGGCCATCTGTCATCTGCCCCCCACGGGTACCGAAATCCGATTTTTAGCTTCTTAAGACTGCATACTGAGCCACTGGGATGGCAGCATTTTCTAAGGGTTCTGTAACAAATCCCCTTATTGAAGGAATGAAAGACTGGGAATATATTCATTAGAAAATCGAAGAACACGAAAAAAACGTCATGCGCAGAGGTTGTGGAGAAACTTATATTGAAGGCTAGCAGTGTAAATATCCATAAATTACTGTTTCATAATCAAATTTCTGTAAGCCAAGAACAAGTGCCAAACAGGCGGAAAATGATAAGCAAGTTTCGACTCGGCTGTAGAGAAAACAAGCAAGGGCTGGGTATGCTTTAAGAAATTATCTGGTTGCTGTGGCAATGTTTTGGAGTTTGTTCTACTTGTTAGAGAGTGCAACATTTGTCTGCAAAATCACATTTGTTTGTTGTTAAGCGCAAAGCTACACAATGGGTTATCTGTGCTGTGCCTACCACGGGTATAGAAAAACCCGGAGGTTTTTTTTAGCGGTGCGAATCCGCAGATTTATCGCTGAACCACTGGGGTAGCGGGGGTAGAAAATGACGTAAGCGATTACATAGAAAAAAAAGCAAGTTACAATTCTCGGAGGTAAGGGCAATGGATCACTCATAACTTTGCTTTCTAACACAACAGTTAACACTGTTATCGAAACAATTCAACAAATTATTCAGGAGACTGTTGGAAATGAGGTGAGGGCAGATGGGATGTTCTCAGTGCAGTGCAGACATACTTAATTTAATACTAGCAGTTACTACAAAGGTTGTGATTGCAAGTGCATCCCTATTCAGTTTGATGAATGACGTCACAGTGTTTATTCGGGAGTCATGGCAATGCTAGTCAGGAAGACTTACCCTCGAAGACTCTCTGTGATGGGAGAAACTCGCCGATTAACTAAAGATACAGCACTGAAAATAGTATATGGATCGTCTTCAAAACCATATTCTTCCTTCACATAAGGAAGGATTCAAGACAACCAGAGATATAAACCTGACGTAGTTCATTAAACAGTGGCTGGAACACAGGAAGAGTTCAGAACGTTTGATAGATATTTTGACATTGTTAAGAAAGCTACAGACAGTTTAGTCCCTCGGTAAAACAGCGGTAAGTTTACAGACTTAAAGTACTATAATCCGGGGTTCGATTCCCGCGGTGGACATAGCAAATAGCCCACTGTGGCTTTGCTCTAGAAAAACAAACAAACAGATTACAGATAATGTAGTATAATGGGCAAAAGATAAGTTGCAACAACTGGCAGTGTTCCCTTTAAGCTGCGTGACAGCACAACAACCAATCAAATGCCGTGCACTTAATTATTCGAGCTGCGCACATCCTCAGTAATGATGAGGAGTCTCAACACGTTGACGGCCTTAATGACACTAGCAGTCAATAGGCCTAAAGCCCAAATAACAAACTGGTAGCATTGCAAGGTGATATAAAGATTCAACGGGGTTGGTGGTCTAAAAATACCCCCCCCCCCTAAAAAAAACTAGTAGTGCACATCTGCACATTGCCTTGATACTGGTGTACTTGAAAAAATTCATTCTGCACATGTATCGAAAATATTAACGGGAACATTGACTACAGGCTACTCTGCCTGAGAAGAAGGTACGGAAAAAGAAAACCATGGCAGAAGAGTCCGCTTATGATGAACAAATATTTGATACTAATACAGCATGTAGAATATAAGTCCACAACGTAAATCTCTAAACAATTAACGAGGGCATTTTCATCAGTTTTTCTCCATTGGAACACCCTATGTTGACCTTACTTGTATGAACACAAGACATTTTTCTCATATATAAGAGATCATGGGTTTCAGAATCAATCAAACACTTGCTCAAGTTTGGTGAGAGAGCTACAGTGGAATCTTATTATGTTAATTAATCAGTCTAGCTTTGTATTGGGATAAGCTGAACAGATCGGACCAGAAAGGATAGGCGGTCAGGATAGCAAAAGAAACATCTAGGGATGACTAGAGTAATGAATGAAATGGGGACATAGAAATGGAGCTGGAGAATAAGCCATGCTCTACATATAAGAGACTGTGTTATTTGTTACTATCAAACGGTCTTTTGACCGATTCCTGATACATGATTGGCCTGGCCTACAAGTTTCTACTGAGTCGGTCTTTTACACAAGTTGCCTATGAGAGAAGCTTCTCCAATTTGAAGTTTATCAAGAACCGACTGAGGAACAGTGTAATGGCAACAGAAAAAGACGTTCTTATGAGCCTTGATTTGAATGGAGTAATCAATAGAGTTGCGGAAAGGATCGAACTGCTGTGAAATCTGCTCATTCCGTAAAGTAATTCACCAGTATTTTCTTATTTATGTGGCTTGTTGCTTATATGGATGTACGTGGCCTTACATTCAGTTAGTATAGAGATTGATTTATTGAGCTTACTGACCTTAATAATGAAGTGGGCCTTATTTAAAGTATGTTAATTTATTTCAGTATTGAGCAAAGATCCGAGTTTTCCTTTATAGAAAAAAATATCTGATAAAAAAAAACGTAAAAATTACGTTTTTTTATAATTAAATTAAACGTTCAAATTGTGTTCCTCCAGCCACGTTACATACATATATCATTTAAATGCAGTGTTTCTATTGACACATTTACTATTTTTAATCAAGTTTGTTTGGTTTCAAATTTTCGCAAAGTTACACGAGGGCTATCTGCGCCCGCCGTCCCTAATTTAGCAGTTAAAGACCACAGGGAAGGCAGCTAGTCATCCCCACCCACCATCAACTCTTGGGCTACTCTTTTACCAATGAATAGTTGGATTAACCGTCACATTATACGGTTGAAAGGATGAGCATGTTTGTGAGACGGGGATTCGAATCCGCGACCCTCAGTTTGCGAGTCAAGCGCCCTAACCACATGGCCATGCTGGGCCGGTTTAAAGGAAATCGTAAACTACCACGACCCACCAAGGGACATTCATTATTCTAAATAGGCATTTTTATATCTGATTTCCCAAATATTGTTTCTGGTTGTTATAAAACAAGATTGCTGTCACGTTTTAATATTTCATAAATTTGTTTGTTTGAAGTTAAGCACAAAGCTACAAAGCTCTGCCCACCACGGGTATCGAAACCCGGTTTCTAGCGTTATAAGTCTGCAGATATGCCGCTGTGCCACTGGGGGCATTTCATAAACATTTTTATGTTATTATTTTAATATGGAACTCTTTATTCAATTAACGATTGAGAATTAAGGAAATCTCGAGTAACCTGAGGAAAGGTTGAGATAAATCATCATTACTGCCATCTGTTGTTTGAATTGTTATTCATCGCTATGATTTTTGTTGTTGTCGTTGTTATCTTGTCTAACGTTAACTCATACTTTAAACAAAACATGCTTAGTGTATTTCGGCTCACGGTTCACTAACATAACTTATATTAGGTTAAATACTTTAATTCTCCATCTTAGCATGCTAGTAGTTTGGTTCCCTAGCTTAGAATAGGGGTTAGTGTGTTTTGTTTTCCATCTTAACATGGAGTTGGTGTTTTGGTTTTCCACTTTAACATAGGTCGATGGTTTTGTTCGCTTACTTAAACTTTTTTGGTGTCTTAATTCTCTACATTATCAGAGTTCGAATTCTGTGTTCTAATCTAACATGGAGCCTGTATTTCAGTACTCTAATTTATCATGGGGTTTGGTGCTTGGGTTTTTTAACTTAACATGGGGTTGGTGGTTTGGTTTTCCACTTTAACATAGGTCGATGGTTTTGTTCGCTTACTTAAACTTTTTTGGTGTCTTAATTCTCTACATTATCAGAGTTCGAATTCTGTGTTCTAATCTAACATGGAGCTTGTATTTCAGTACTCTAATTTATCATGGGGTTAGTGTGTTTGGGTTTTTTAACTTAACATGGGGTTGGTGGTTTGGTTCCCACCTATAGAATCACTAATGTCTTGTTCATGATGTTAGAAAAACATGTAGGTTCAAGAAGTCTTGACAGAACTACAAGACATTAGTGAATAAAAATCCTAAAACCCGAGTGCTTTGGAAAAGTTGACCTTTCTTCTTTAGTTTGCCAGTATTCCCAGTTTGCCCCTGAAAAAGAAAGGTCCACCTTTCGAAAGCGCTCGGGTTATATGGTTTTTATTCACTAATGTCTTGTTGTTATTGTTTTGTGTTTTTTTATTCAGCAAATAAACACCGCTTAGGAGCTGTTACTCAACACAGCATAATAAATATCATAGAGTATGTTATAGTTGTTATTTAACTTTTCAAAGTTTTCTTGCATTTTATCACAGCATTTGTTCTATTTTTTGCTCTATTTTTTCATACAAACATTTCTTTTACAACTCAACATATATATATATACAATCATTAAACAATTGGTCCGTTGTATAATATTGAATAATGAATTCGACAAAATGTTATAACATTATTCACATACATAAATTAATATAGGCTACTATATGTTGAAGTAAAACGGAATCAAAATTGATTTTGTTCTGTATTAAAACACGGTGTCATCAGAGTTTGTTTGTTTTTCATTTCTAATATAAATTTGGAACCATTTTGATTTTACAAGTTACTATAGGCTTATCACTGTTAGCCTTCAATCTCAGATATGTATGGGTTTTTTTTTTGTATAATTTCAAAGCTTCAAACCCATTTAGCTAAGCGCATTATTAAAATAATACTTCAATATTTCCTTAAATGCTATTTTGTATTTAAAACAGAGATAAATTTTCATGTTTTAATGTACGATGTCACGTAAAGACAACTATGATGCTGCTAAACATACAGCTAGGATGCTTATATAATTTATAAACGTATCACTTTCTTCTGGTATGAGTTGATAATACGTTTCATTGAACTCTTCACACAGTATAGTTGGTCTACTGGGTACTTTGCTATTCCCGCCAATCTTTCCGAACTCATACCCAAGAAAATAAGCTTCATTTGATAAGTACGATGTATAATGGTATCAACACAATGCAATTCTCAAGGGATGAAAAGCCATACCTAGAGCAGCTTTGATTTACTGGCCGTCAGTTTCAACCCAGATATTCTTTTAACCACCACTAGTTATCAGTTTAGCATTTAGGTCATAACTCATATTAAAGTTCTTATCAAAATAAATTAGGAAATATATTATGAAAAATATATAAAAGAGATATGAAAAAAAAAACATAATTTTCTTTTATGTACCTCGTCACAATAATGACGAGGTCTATCGCGGCCCTGTGGTTACAATGCCAGACAGTGGATTCTCGAAGTTCCATGGTTACCGTCAATAATAAATTGCGTTCTAAACTTTAAGGCCTTGGGTGTGTTATAAATATGACGGTCAAATCCCACAATTCGATTAGAGTCAGATTATCATATGATAAAAATATCTTGGGCAAAACGGGACACCAACACATTAATTAATTAATTCGCTATTAAAAATTCCCAATAGGAACAAAGGTTAGCGTGTTGAACTGTGGACTTGAGGTTCCTTGTTTTACGCCCCATTATCGAAAAACAAATTGTGCTCAGCACTTTGGGTCGTGGGTGCATTATAAGAGTGACGGTCAAATCCTCGCTATTCAATTAGAGTAGCTCACGAGTTGGCGGTGGCTGGTGTTTACTAGCTGTCCTCCCTCTAGTCTTTCACTCCAAAATTAGGGTTGGTTAGTTCAACTAGTCCTCGTGTAGTTTTGCACTAAATTCAACAAACGATAGTGAAGAGAGCTTTTTCTCACTGTGGTAAATTTAAAATCATCCATAAATCGAAGATTCTCACTTTCATAACAAACGATAAAAAAACTGAAAATACAATGATTAAAAGGTCTAACTATTTTCTGAAATTTGAAGGCATACTGAAGTTATTACGTTTCTGTAGTACTTGTTTTGTTGTTGTTTTCAATTCTCTTTAATTATACGCTATATTATTTTATCTTAAAAACTATGAAAATGTTTGACATAATTTGAGCATACTGTGTTCTCTACAAGGTCAGTGTCGTATTTTTAAACATTCCTCACGTGTGAGAAAATATTTTCTTAAATAAGCTTGCTGGAATAAACCATTAGTCAAACACGTAACTTTCAAGCAAAATGGAATAAAAAATTAAACATATCAATATGATGTTTTTTTTTAAGGGACGTTTGCATGGAAGCACTATTATTATTCAAACTACTTCATACTATCTGAGACACGCTAAAATACTGAAAAGATGAATGGATAAATTCAGCTAAAGAGAGTTATGTTTTCAGGTAATTTTGGTATTCCTGCTTATAGCAATAAGCACAGGTAAGGATGGTAGAATTTACACTGTGCTGATCAAACGAAAACACTTCTGTTTAACCCTACTACATAAAGAATGTGGTTGCACATTGGGCTGTGGATCAGAAGGTCTGTGGCTCTAACCGCATTATGTCAATGAATCTGCTCAGCGTTTTCAACTGTGGGAAAATTATTATTGCAGCAGTTGATTTTGCTATTTAAAAGTCAATTTGATGTTGCTATAGTCAAACAAATTGATGAGGACACAGGGTTGGTTTAACATTGACGGTTACAATGAAAGTACTATATACTTCAGGTAGTTTTAAATGCTCAAGATTGGAACTTTACGGATAAACAAAGTCTAAAAACATAAGCCAGTTTTTGATATTATAGAGTAAAAGTTGTATAAATGTAGTTTAATTATTTAAAAAAAAAAACATCAATTAGTTTGTGATATTGTGGTTAAGTACAGATTAAAGCTGTGTAATACATTTATAATGATTATGGTTACAGTGATAACAGTTTGTCTTTAATGTGAAACTTTGATAAGTAGAGTTTTCATCTGCTTTTAAATACAATGTTTTGACAAAAGAGTTGAACACCTACTCACCTCTTCCCCTCTTTATTATGTATTGAATAATTTAATGTACCTTTCGTTGCATAAATAAAATATCTGTAACTTACTGTAATCATTTCTGTGAACGTGTTTTGTTACATTTACATTTAAATTGAATCGTTTTAACCGAACATTTACTATTTTCAATGAATCTTGTTTAGTGATAATAAGGTTTAAAAGTATGTAAATTAACGCAAGTTTATTTTAACACTGTATATCATCTACTAGCACCAAATGTGTTTAGTCAAATATCCCCTTGGTTATTTACTAACTTGTGAGTAGTATAACTTAATAACCCGAGCTCTTTCAGAAAGTGGACTACTGACTTATGAGTGATATAACCTAATAACACGAACTCTTTCAGAAAGTGGACTTTATTTATTCTGGGGTAAAATGAGTCGTATCTATGCCTGATGTATCACAAGGAGACATGTTCGCGCCTTTTTGAAACATTTTAACTGGTGATATGAGAAGTTATTTTTCTGCCTTAAAGTGTTAATTACACTAACCTCGGAAGTTAGAGTTTCATTTCGATCACATTCTTCTCCATAAATGTTCCTAACGTGCTCCTGCGTTTCAGTTTATTTTCCAGGTTCCGCAAAGCTCTGGGAGATGTTGATTTTTACTGTCAGTTTGAAAGCAAAGTTTACAAAGTACACGGAAGATTTGGAAATAAAGATGGAGACTTGTCTGGTTTATGTTTCTGTTTGATAGGTCTCGTTGCTCCATAACAGGCCTCGCTGTAGCTCAGTGGTAAGTCTGGAGGGCTAACAACGCTAAAAATTGAATTTCATTTACCATCGGTGGGCAGAGCACAGATAATCCATTATGAAACTTTGTGCTTAACAACAAACAAACAAATTCAACACCTTTTCTTGGAAAAACTAAAAGTAACATAAATTATTATTAACTTCTGATCTGAAAGAAATAATCTAGTAATTAATATAGCTCATTTAATGCACTGTTCTTATTTATGATTATTATAATGTTTTGTTTCATCGTTTGGGTATCCTGTCCTTAATTCTAATAATAAGCTCACGAGGTTCGACTAGCTGAGAAGATTTAAGTTAGTTCTAAATCCACACACACACATATATATTAAGCTAACATTACAAAATAATCCTTATACTCAAAATACGCAACAATGAAAAATACAAAATATGTCAAACAGTCTAAGCAAAGATATTTTAAGCAATAATGTTAATGAAATGGGTCATATCTTACATCCGCACTCAACGTGAAAAGTGTTACACCAGTATACTTAAAACATGATATTGTGAGAAGGATCACAATAATAATAAAACTTAAATAATGAAATAATAACAATGATAAGTATAATAATTAAAATAATTAACAGTTTGTTTGTTTGTTTGAAGTTAAGCACAAAGCTACACAATGGGCTATCTGTGCTCTGCCCACAACGGGGATCGAAACCCGGTTTCTTGCGTTGTAAATCTGCAGACATACTTACAGCTTGCACTAAATATCGTGAAAGTTTACACTAACTGAGATAAATATAAAGGTGGTCGCCATATTAAAAAGGGGTGTGAGAAGTGAACTTTATAGCTTTACTTATTTGGAATATTTGTATTCGGAAATGGAAGTTTGTTAGTAAATTAAAAGCGTATTTTGGTTGAAAATGTTGAACTTGGGTGTATAATTAACGATACTCATATCGAAATTCGGGAAACGTACTTTGGTTATAGCGAAAGAGGTTTTTTTTTTCAGTGTGGGTTCTGGTGGATAAATGTATCTGGCTGTGTTATGAAGCAGTTGTTATTTCAGGCTTAACTGATGACAAAAGACAAATAACAGACAATCTGCATTGCTCATCAAACTTAATGATACCTATACTTAAGTTGAATGAATGTAGATAAGTTTATTAACTAATATGTAGCCTTCGTAAAGTAACATGTAAACCTCTAAGATCTTCTGTTTCATATACTTCTAGAAGGTATCGATGTAAACTGTGTTTTGATTCGTGACTACGGAGCTGACATATAATCGGTTGAAAAAAAATATGGATTATTTCAAACTTGGCAGACTTGATTTTAAACGCGATATTTAAGCCCACAGAAGTAAATTGTGACAAGCTTTTTTATCTTCAGTAGGGTTTTCTTTCAACACTTTTAGCGCGTAAACATTGTATGCATTCAAAGTGTTGTAGTTGAAAATCTTCAAAAGTTTGTCATGGAAAGTTAAAATACGATAGAGAAATCTGGAAAATTTATTTTTGGTAGAGACAATGTAAACTTTCGTTCTGCATGTTAAAAATTTCGAAGTTTTGCTTTTATGTTGATATTTTAAACAATTCCTTCTCTACGCAATTTAACATTGCAGGTTGTTCTTCAAAAGTTCATAAACCCTCTAAAAATGATCTTTTCCTTGGATAAACAAATTTTGAATTTTGTTATTTCTAGCTTGGCTGATTATCACTTGAAATTTGTAATGCAATCTCTTAGAAAAATCATTACCTCATCCAACGTAAAAATACAAGATATTATTATTTTTATTTTTTGTGTGTAAAAGTTTCAACAACTGTAGGCTATCTCGTAACCAAAAGCAACGTTCATTTTATCCTTTTAGAGAATGGCAAAGTGGCGATTGTTTAGAAAAACATTTTGAGAGTATGCTTAAGATTCTGAAAATCTTTATTAACGGTTCTCTGAGTCCATAACGGGTATGATGATGTTTCTGTGATGTTTACTAACGTTCATACGGGAAGGCCAAGTATTTCAAATTCTTTATAGCTTTGTAAGCACATTACTTAGATATATTTAATTCTCCCTTCTGCTTTTCTACTTTTATTATGGATAAAGAATCGGACCCTTCCTCGCCATTTTTTCCCCTCATGATTGGTGGTCGTCTCAGTATACTACATAGTGTGATAACAGATTATCTATGGGTTAAGTGTATAGTCACATTCAGAAAGTTTATCAAAAGTGACAACAGAATTCTGTGAGGTCGCGTAAAATATTTTCATTCTTTCAAAGAACTCGCTTTGCCTTTCTACTATTTGCGTAAGTTTTTTTTCTTCCTTTACCAACTTTATATTGTTCATCAACAATATTACTCTTAAAGCTTATAAAAATATTCGCTTTTTTAACCGTGCATATAATTATCAAACATTCTTAAATGGTAATTTAGCCAATGTTAAATAAAATACAAAACATTTAACGACAGACAGCTTTCAAAAACCAACTTGTAGAGTTATGAATTTGTTAAAAACAAAAGGTATCGAATATTTCATAACGAACAAAACTATTCAGATATTGAATAATTTTTGTACTTTTATCATATGAATGAACCATTTTCCTCCGTTTCTGAAGCTTTATTCACACTACTAAATCAATTCTCATTAAATACATGTGCGATATTTCTATAAAAAAAAATCACTAAACTTTAGCCGTATCGTTTTTCCTTAACGTTTAATAAATGTAGTCCTATAAGTATAAATTTCCAACATAAAAAGGTGAATTTTAAAACTGCAAAGCTTCTTACTTTAAGATTTAAGTCATTTCTTGCATAAAAAAATATTCTTCTTTTCAATTTTACAGTGACTGACCACTGTGTTAAGATTTTACTTAATATCGACTTATCCACTTTTTTGCATGAACTCGGCGTGGCGTGAGCTCCATAAGATATGGAAAATCTATATTCTAGGAGTAAGTTCTGCAGAAGCTTCAAAGAAGTCGGCAGGGTTGTAGCAAGCGCGATGCTCAATTTAGTTGCAAAAGTGTTCAACTGGATTGAGATATGGTTATTGAGCTCACCGAGAAAGGTGACTGAAGACAATAGCATGTTCTTCAAACTAACCTTAGGCAAAAACTGTGGATTATATTGAAAGAGTCCTTGTTCGTAATCGTAAAAATGGGGAATTGCGGGTCCAGCACGATTGGCATCAGTATTCAGGTACACTCTGTGAGTTATTCAATACAATACATTCAGTAAGAACCATCTTTCACGCAAAGCTACACGAGGGCTATCTGCGCTAGCCGTCCCTAATTTATTAGTGTAAGACTAGAGGGAAGGCAGCTAGTCATCACCACCCACCGCCACTCTTGGGCTACTCTTATAACGCCCCCACGGCTGAAAGGGCGAGCATGTTTGGTGGGACGGGGATTCGAACCCGCGACCCTCAGATTGTGAGTCGAGTGCCCTAACCACCTGGCCATGCCGGGCCCGTTCTAAATGGTCACTGAAGCTGCGCTTTGTTATTTGCAACTGAGATAATTATTTCTGGTGTGGTTGTTTTTGAATTGCCCTTCACATGATATAGTTGAAAATAGCCAGATCCTGATTACTGTTACACGGATTTAGTCAGTTTTACACCTTCTGACTTTTGTTCCACTTTTATAGAACTGTCTAATACCTTTTTGTCACCATGGACCACAGTTTTTCTAGTGACAGACGGCCTCCCTTCCGATTGTCACTGTCAATACACAAGCCTGCGAATTTAAACTTCACAAAAGTTGTGTTGGTTTTAA
>NW_013665612.1:2696724-2697960 GCF_000517525.1 Limulus polyphemus
TGTTTGGGTTCTAGAACGATCGATACGACTCACGTCGCGATGGGCCAAAAGAAATATATATCCAGTGGTTGTCAACATTTTAAACATAACAAAATGTGACCCGATTTCGGTGAAAATGATTCACTTATTTAAAAGTACATATGACGTTTTGTGAAAAATCTGTACGTGATGGAGAAAAATGGATATCATTTTCGGATTCAGCGCACGGGAATTACTGTGGAACATATAAAAATTTCAAGACAATAAAACCATTGCAGGCCTGTGTTGTTAGGTAAGTTTGTAATGTACGAAGTAACTCAAACTTTGTTGTATATTTTGTTAATTTTTCTTCAAAAAATTTTTCTTAACTGTAAACTTGAATGCATATAACTCTACGAATTTGGGTTCTATTCCCACAGCGATCACAGCGCAGGTAGCCTATTTTGTAACTACGTGCTTAAACACAAACAAACCTGTGGATAATATTTTCTGTCATCGACCTAGATGGATTGACGACAGACGGACGGATGGACGAATACATAGAGAGAGATAGATATGAACTGTAGTTTTTCGGTCATGGAATGAAATTCACTATATTTGTTTGTTTATAATTAAGCACAAAGCTACCTAATGGGCTATCTGTGCTCTGCGCACCACGGGTATCGAAACCCGGATTCCAGCGTTGTAAGTCCGCAGATATACCGTTGTGCCACTGGGGGCAATTCACTATACATTGTGAGCAAATATGTTTGTTTGTTTGTAATTAAGCAAAAGCTACACAATAGGCTATCTGTGCTCTGCCCACCACGGGTATCAGAACCTGGATTCTAGCAGACATATCGCTGTGCCACTGGGGGGGGGGGGGGAATTCATTATACATTGTGAGAAAATATGTTTAATGTTACAACATAAAATTTATTGTTTTTATGTACAGCTGTCATATTTAGTAACTCTTTACTGTTTTTTCTCTGTTTTATCTTTATTTGAAAAAAAAAATCTTGGTTTTAAAACACCTTCTCTAAAATTGACTTTTTCTTCAACTTGCTAATATGGTATTCTGTCACTAGAAAGTAAAACAAAATGACAATGTTTTTTTTTTATTCGTAAAGAAAAAGAGAGAGAGAGAAGAAGTAACGCAATGAACGCGAGTTTCGTGTTCCTAACCTACGCCCCCAGTGGCACAGCGGTATGTCTGCGACTTACACCGATAGAAATCGGGTTCGATACCCGTGGTGGGCAGAGCACAGTATAGCCCTA
>NW_013665612.1:2697997-2724716 GCF_000517525.1 Limulus polyphemus
GGTTTCGATACCCGTGGTGGGCAGAGCACAGATAGCCCATTGTGTTGCTTTGTGCTTAATTAGAAACAAACAAACTAACTAACAAACCCTAACCTACTCGCCCCTAGTGGCCTGGTAGTTAGGGCGTTTGACTCGCAATCCCCGTTCCACCAAATATGCTCGCCTTTTCAGCCGTGGGTGCGTTATTATGTGACGATCAATCCTACTATTCGTTGGTAAAAGAGTAGCCCAAGAGTTGGTGGTGAGTGGTGATGACTAACTGCCTTCCCTCTACTCTTGCCCTGCTAAATTAGGGACGGCTAGCGCAGATAGCCCTCGTGTAGCTTTGAAATTTCAAAACAAACAAACAATACACAGTAATCGCTGTTTTAAGTAGAACATACAGGGAAATCTAATTGTAAAACACTTTCGTTTAAAGAGACGCTGAATACTTTCCTGTGTTCTGTACCTTATCGCTGCAGAACATTGAATATTTGATTAACAAGAATAGATCATCAAAACAACAGAAGTCGGATTCAGCACATGTTGTATTAAACAGTATTCATTTTTGTGTAAAATCTTATTTTTCTAGCATTCCACTTTATTAACATTTATGTATTTTTTGTTGTTGTTTTTTTATACGGCATAGCGCTTAAACAGCTCTACTATTGAGAACTAGATCTGAAACATCTCTGAAGATTTGCATTTTGATGAATTAAACCGAAATACACCAAAAGCTCCTGATGTCACATTATAATATATAGGTTCTCTTGAACAAATAAATAAAACTTTTCTTTCAAGCAAAACGTGTACTGTTCATTTATTTTTCTCTAGAAAGAAGCAGAAAAAAAAATGCAGAATTAAATTTTATCTTACCAAGTGATAAATAATGGTGAATTACAAGAAACACGTGTAAGATCTGGATACGCATCTCTAAAGAACTCACTTTGTAAAAAAGAAAATGAAAAACTGTTTATTTATTTTACTTTTATTTAGTTTGTTTGTTTGCTTTGAATTTCGCGCAAAGCTACACGAGGGCTATCTGCGCTAGCCGTCCCTAATTTAGCAGTGTAAGATTAGAGTAAAGGCAGTTAGTTATCACCACCCACCGCCAACTCTTGGGGTACTCTTTTACCAACGAATAGTGGGATTGACCGTCACTTTATAACGCCCCTACGGCTAAAAGGGCGAGCATGTTCGGTGGGACTGGGATTCGAACCCGCAACCCTCAGATTGCGAGTCGAGTGCCCTAACCACCTGGCCATGCCGGGCCTTTATTTAGTTATCTATAAAATATCAATAACAACAAGAGTACCCAACTGATGGAACAATGTATTCTAATCATTACATAGATTTCGTTTTATTTCTTTGTATACATTGAGTTAAAAAGGGGGAATTTCATGTAGTTATATGAATTACTGGGTCAGGTTTTAGTTCTGATCTGTTAGATATTTTGCTTTGATCAGAGGTTAATAATAAGTAAAAACTTAATTTTTTGTATATGATTCTCTGTATCACAGAACTTGGATAATAAATGTTTGCGTTTCGAAAGGCCTCACATGTTTAACTAAAGCGTTAGCAACAAAAGGAAATAAGCAGTTTAAAACGAACATATTATATCCTTAGTAATTGTCGGTGCCACAGACTCAGAAGGAGGAATTCTTTGTATTTTATTTTAAGATAACCGTAACATTTACTCTCTACATTAATGGCGAAGCGGTGTTGAATCTTAGGTAAACTATGTTCATTAATAAAATGCGCTGCTACAACGCTCATCACAATCACCCATTATAGTAGTTCAAAGATGTTCCATACAACGTTCTCCAATATATCTTTCTTAGCTACTACCGCAAGAAATATTTCTAATTAGAACTTTCTTCCTGCAGTTCTTGTAAAAAGCTATTTCACATGGAATACAATTAATATTCTGGCAGTTCTCGGGAGGAGAAAAGGGTTAAACACTAAGGGAAGGATTTAAAGGGACATCATGGTTTCTCTATTATCCCGTATTGGCAAAACTGGTTCCCTCGGCATTTCTAAAAGTATTATTAACCCTAGGACTAACAAAACATTAAAAGTCATTTTATATTCTTGAACCTTGCTTTTTCACTAGGTTTACTTAGTGAAAAGTAGCTTTGGCGAACTTTCAGATTAGCCATGCGATTTTAAAAATCTCGTAAAGATATCTTCTTGGAATAGCCAAATCATTAGAGTTTTTTACAAATGCGGGAAAGCCTTGTTAACTAACTAAAACGCATACATCACTTCATAGTCCAAGGATGGTGGGAGTGCAACGATTTTTCGAAGGTTTTTGATTGAGGTTACTTACTACTTTACTGTCTATCAATTTTGTAGATGTATCTAAAAGATGTAAGCATTCTCCAGGTAAAACCTACTCATACGTAAACTTAATTTTCTCGTGGACCTTATTTTAAACCATCTTTACAAATGTCATGCATATAACGCAGCCAGAAAGTGGGAGGCTACTCACAACAATGTTTCCAATCATTAAGAGATTATCTTTCTAGTGTAGTGAATACATGAAAAGTACCGCATCGGCTAAAATTATGCTATTACACGTAGCTATTCCTTGTAGTTGAAAATAAACTTGATCCCCAAACTTGAAAAATTTATTATATAAAGCATGTTCCAAGAGTCCGTGTACACCAGTTAGGCAAACTCCTTGCAGATCAAATTTAATTTTATATTGATCTAAAAAAAAACACATAACCGTATCAATTCCTTCTTGGATAGAAATGGATGAGTACTGTGAAGTTACATCAAAGCTCAAACAAATACTGATTTTAGTGACTTTATCATTGGAAAGGTTCAATTTGCTTAGGAGCTACTCGGTGTTAATCAGATGAGAAGGAACAAACGGTAATAAAGGATGGATTTTTTTTTCTAATAACCAAGAGATATTTTCAGTAGGAGAATCAAAATCGACTTCAATAGGTCTTAGCAGTATTTCAGATTTGTCGTCCTACGAGAGATCATACTCTTTGGGTATCCTACTGCAATGAAGTTTAAGGCTATAGAAAAGTATAGGAACTAAGAAATCTTGCAACTATTTCCTAAGAAAGTATTACTGGGGTTACGTATTAGAATTTCAAATGGTCTGAAACTGAGTTAACTGATAAATTTAAATTTAGTAGTTAAATTGTACTTTGGATTTAGTATATGCCAATGTATAGTCAGTTTATTTACCAACAAGATTGATACACACAGTTTTCTTTTATAACACAAATACGTTTTAATATACAAAAAATACAATTTACAATAACAGTTATTACAAATATTTATTACAAATAATGATTTATAAACAAGAGTTTAACAAACTTACAATAAATATAAAGTCTTCCTTTTAGTCTGGAACTTCTTTGATATGTTATCAAGGATTCATGAGCGAATTTATTACGAGTTGACGTAGATATAGTTCTCTTAACGGGAAACTAGCTAGCTTTGTCCTTCGTTATTTATCAGCCACACACACCTGGTTTCCCACCGTAACGTTATGTAATGTTTTCGTAAAAATATTAATGTCCGATGAGAATCCACTGAAGTTAAATGATTTGTAATGTTCGAACTTTGTAAAAGTTCCAGGTCAAATATCTGAAGTTTTCCGATTGATAAGCGTTATAACAATCACAGTTATAACTTCCAAAGTTTGTAGCACACTGACTATAGCAAATTAATAATAGATACTTTCTTTTTCGACGCGGCGCGCTGGTTATATTTATAGGCGTGTGGAGGCATTCTAGAAATTTCAGTTTTACGTAACAATACTGAACTACATTTAAGTGTTTACGTATATACATATATTGTTGATTCTTACTCTCGAGAATCTTCTACAACCTTGAAGAATAGGCGGGAGTTTCGCATTACATATTTAACACTATAAGCTATGCATGTTGCTAAATATAAATTTAATCTAAACAAACGATGATATTAAAATAAATATCAAATATCAAATTCGTTACACTGGTCTTTTCAGTTTTGTTTATAAGGTTAAATTCAAGCATTCATAAGTACTACTAATATTTATTAAGATGTTCCAAAGTTTTACTCAACTAGTCACCATTTTCCATAACCATCTCCCTTATGAGAAACTTTGGTTATAAAGCCATTTTTCTGTTTAGGTTCTTTGAGAGCAATGATCTCTTTCGAAGTGAAGTTAGATTTGGTACCATAACCTAAGTACTTACTGATGATTCCATTTACTTTTTGTCTTAAAAAATAAAAGATTATACGTTGTTCAACATCCTCTGAAAACTATCTGATGAAATAGAAAATGGACGATCAAAGATGAATTCCAGTTTATTTAGATTGTTATAACTGTGTCAGAGATGTTTGAGCAGTCAATCATTGCTGAGAAGAGTACTTGAGTTAATGTAATTTCATTAGCTACATCAGCTTCTAGATTGTTCATTTTTTGAGTGTTCAAAGCCAGATAATATGTTGTGTGTATGTAGTTTCTTGATGAATTTTCAATGATTCTATATGTAGTTTCTTGGTGAATTGTAAGTGACTCAACTAAAATATATTAATAATTGAAATTAAATTATTTGTTTTCGGGAGGCATATTGACCTATTTTAATTTGCTGAGCTCAATCCTATTAGAATTATATATTTGAAAATGGCTGTAAAAGGGGTTTATTAGAATCATACGACGCTTAAAAAGAACACCTAATACGCCATTTAGTGACATATCAAATGCAGTATAGGGTGTTAAAATATAACTATTCAAAAACCTTTTTACAGCAAATCAGGATAAATCAACGAAGACTTAGTGGTCTCATGTCACGTTAAACTAACTTCATTTTCAAATAGGTACAAAATACCTACAATCAGGGTACTGATTTTACTGAAGTTTTTCAGTTTTAAATTATTAAAGGTTTGATCAAGTTTTCGAAATACAACGACAAAGTTCAAAATTTCAGTTTTTGTTAAAGAAACATTATGTCACATGACTTGTAAATGATGACCGTGAAATGGACTATATTATTGATTTTAGTATTTGGTACTTTAAGCCTCAACAGTACGTATATGACACATGGGCCAAGTGGCCTGGCCAGGGACCTCAAGACTGTAGCATAGCTGTCACTAATATTCAACTTCTCACGAGAGGGAGTGGCACATACTTCCTACATGCTTACTCTTAAACGAATAAGGGGATTGGGAGTTATTTTTATGACGTTTAACTGAAAGTTCAGAGTGTGTTCAGTAGCATATCCTGGGTTCGGACTATTGACATTCCATTTCGCAGCTCAAGATGCTAACCATTCGGTCACGCTCAGCTCTTGTGATTTTGGAGACGCGTTTGGCTTTATATCTATTTATAGGGTTTAAGATTTTATGATGTTAGGTGTAAGAAATATCATTTAGAGTTAAGAGAGATGAGAAAGTTATCGATTTGTGGTTAAGCTCTAAGAGGTTAGGGGGTTGCAACATTCTAAATCGTTAGGAAATCATTGAAGGGGGCGGCTGCCTTTCAGGTTCAGCCGCTGTGAAGATAACGGGTTTGTTTCTTTTGAATTTCGTGCAAAGTGAAACGAGGGCTATCTGCGCCAACCGTCCCTAATTTAGCAGTGTAAGATAAGAGGGAAGACACTAGTCATCATCATCCACCGCCAACGCTTGGGCTACTCTTTTACCAACGGATAGTGGGATTGACCATCACTATATAACCCCCCTCACGATTGTGAGTCAAGCGCCCTAACCACCTGGCCATGCCGGGCCGGAGACCCTATGATTATGAGACGTCGTAATCCAATATATGAGAAACGGATGTGTCCGGCGTGATTTTTGGGAAAGGGATATAAAAGATAGGAGTTCATAGAAAGAGAAAAAATAAGAAGGACTGGAAGATGTGAGAGAAAAATAATAAACAGAGAGAGGCGAATGAAGAAAGTAATATGCTGCTTGTAAGAAACAAAACCTAGTTCTAAATCCATGTATTATTCATTATAGTAATAAACAGTCATTTGTTGTGTTTATATCATTACGAGACAATTCCTGATAGAAATAAGTACAACCTAAATGAAACTGATGTAACTGATACGGAAAAGTCAAGTACAAGTATAACACGATCGTAACAAAGTGGTGTCAAAGCGACCTACATCAATAGATAATACTCTTGACCAACTAAGCTCTTAACCTTCATTACAAGATGAGTTATAACATTAAATTATACCCCAGGTGGGTCAGTAGGGAGGCTTACTGCTTACAGTGCTAAAATCCGTTGTTAATTTTCCATTGTGTAGTTTGCGCTAAAACAACAATATTAAATTTCTATATAAATTAACCCATACAACCAAATATTACAATATGATGTAGTTAAAAGTTGTTTGATCAGAGAAAATGTAATTTATCGTATATCTAAAAATCAAGCTGTATATACTGAGTATATGTCATGTAACAACAAGCTGTTCTTGACCTAAAGAAAAATTGAAAAACTTTCGACAAAGAGATCGATAAAGCAGAACGAAAATGTGCTCATGTTTTATGCATTTTTTTTGCTATTTATTTTTTACTGGAACTTACATTCATACATATTTATGCCAGTCGACGTATGCAAAAACCGGAAAACAACGAAATCGTGGAAATTTGTGTAAATAAACAGATTCAACGTCGACTTAGTATGAATAAGACACAGTGAGAAACTAGCAAATGATCTGTAAGTTTGTAAATTTGTTTCAGTTGGATGTAAGTTGTTAATAAACAACTTTGATATTGTTGTTCTTTTTTCGTGTTTTCCATGAACGGTCATCATATGTAGTTCTCTTTATTGCTTTAGTCTCAGATACTAAATCAAATAAAATATTTTGAGACCCAGTTCACATTGTGCATGCAGTACTTTTGATTGATGTTATTTTTAAATGTTTGGGGACATAGTTCCCAACTCTACTTTCCTGCCTGCATCATTTTAGTTTTATTTGTCCAGGTTGTTCATTAAAAATTGGGGAAATACCTTATCTGAAAGAACTATGCCATCGTAATAAGACTAGGATGTTTAAAGTCCATGTTCAACAAGTACTTCAGCTAATCCTGGCGGCACACTCACAAAACATCCAATTTCTTTGTACGAAGAAAAAGAAATTTGCTTTTCAAATTAACAGATGACATTTTTCTCTGTTATTAAATGGCTTGCGACGACATTGGAGACAGCTAGTGGATATAACACAAAATAATGCTTCTTTCTTTTTTTTTTTGAAACAAGTAGATGCATTGTGATGAATATACACTTTAAGTTAAAAATATTGTGATCGCCATGTTCACTCAAGATGCATGAACTTGTTAACATTTCATATCTTAACTATCTGAACACAAAATATATATTTTGATTAAAGTCAAGTTAACAAAACTGACATTTAAGTCCCTAATTTTCAAAAATATAAAGAATGATCCATTTATATTACTGCTAACGTGAGATGTGCATAGAAAAGAAATAGATAAGTAAAAATCCAATCCGTTTATTTATGGCAAAACATAATGGCAATGATTAGCTTAAGTTCTTATTTTATCATACCTACTTAAAATATCTCAAATACGCGAAATGAAATCGAAAAATAATTATCAAAAGGTACTTTATTTTCTTATAGACAAAAGTTTAAAAATATCCAAAAGACACTTTTGTACTTGCTATAGACACCAAAGATTGTTCTCAAACTGGATTGCGAAAGAGGCAGCTATAAGATAAATCTATTTTTAATCATCGGAGTTTTTGTTTAATTTTTTTTAAGAATGTGATAAAATTAATCTAAGAACTCTGAAACTTGGAAAATAAAAAATAGTTTTAAAGTCTAGTTTTAAAGCCTAAATCTTGCAGTCCCCCAGACGATAATATAGCCTCGAAAATCAGTGACACTTCCAGCCAGATATCCTAGCGGCAATAAGCCTTTTGTGCAGTGTTAGCACAGCTCTTTATCACTTTGTATTTTGTCTGAAGTCAATACTACCTGTGAAAAAAAAACTGTTTTGCTAACATGCACCGCTGCCAATATATTTTATAAATCTTTTTTATCTAGAATCTCAAATATATTATCTAACTTTCAATAACAGTTCAAAACTAGGCTAAAATTTCCTCAGTTAAAGAACATGGTATTGATATTTTTTTCTAATATAATTCATAAACAAGTAGTACTTTTCCTGTTTGTTTGTTTTTATTTACCTTTTTTTTTGTTATTTAACTATTATCTTAATTCTCAACTTGTTTTAGAGCAGAGCCACGTCGGACTATATGCTGTGTCCACCAGAGTAAAAACAACCTGGGATTTTAGCGCTGTAAGTCCGTAAACTTAGCACTGTCCCACCAGAGACATTAACTACCATCACTTGTATGATTGTTTTCATATAAAGAGAAGTACAACGTATATAAACGCGTGCAGATCCCTCGTGAGTATTTAGCTTAGGATTTTTATCTTTCCGGTTGGGTTGGTAACAGGTCAAATATTTTTTATATCGCTCCCACACTAGTCTGTTTCAATGTGTGAAAGTTTCAACTCCTCAACATCAGTGTTTCTTCGTGAATGTGTATTTCCCCAGCGCATTATCCTGTTACTTTTGTACGCGATATCTGAATCCCTTCTCTATTGTACATATATTCTGTTAGAAAAATATTCCTTTCGCCTCAGCTGTTTATCGTTTCTTGATTTCTTTCCTGTAGGACTAACAGTATTTTGTTAACAGTTTATTATCTATGAATCCAATGTTTCTTCGTTGGTGTTTTCGCGCGTGATATAAAAAAAAAATATATGTGCATTCTGCTTACAATTTTGTTTGTTTGTTATTAATCGTAAAGCTACAGAATGGGTTATCTGTGCTGTTGCCCACTGCGAGTATAAAAACTAGATTTTTAGTGTTAGAAGCACTCAGACTTACCGTTGAGCCACCGTTTATAAAGTACATGCTCAAATGCTGAATTGTCTGTTTACTTGATTTTTTTCCCATTTCCTAACGAAGGTATTTCACAAGGTTTGTACGTAAAAAGAGATTTGCTTGTTAGTTCGCTTGTGTTTGAGCAAAGCCACTATATCAAACTCTATGACTTCGTCTAGGTTCACTAGAAATACGGTGAAATACGCTTATTTTAAACCATGCATGTGAACTTTTGATAAGACCCAGAAAATAACGCTTATGAGCGCTTCACTTACAGGTCTAATTCTTCTGATTATTTGAAGTAAGCCTTATAGTATAGCTTCTTCAGATTATTTTCCATTTATCATGTATAAAATATTCGAACTCTGCTCACGGAACGACTGAAAGAATCACGAAGATGAATAACAGCACAGGATATTTCTGTTCACTGTCAGTAATTGTAACAGCACAGGATATTTCTGTTCACTGTCAGTAGTTGTAGTAGCAGAGGATACTTCCGTTCACTGTCAGTAGTTATAACAGCACAGGATATTTCTGTTCACTGTCAGTAGTTGTAACAGCACAAGATATTTCTGTTCACTGTCAGTAGTTGTAGTAGCACAGGATATTTCAGTTCACTGTCAGTAGTTGTAACAGCACAGGATATTTCCGTTCACTGTCAGTAGTTTTTAAAAAGTAACTGATTCATTCCATTTTAAATCATTTGTATGCTAATTTTTAAATCAAACATCTACTGCTTTGATAAATTATCAAGTAAATTCATATATATTTCATCAAACTATTTAAATCCTGTTTTTAAAAGCGTATTAGAATCATATTTTTGTACTTACCTCAAAAATTGTCAAAAAGTAATAACAACCCATTTGACTTATTCGATAATCACGCATAATCATTTTAGTACGGTTTTTGGAATATATTTTCCTCTCTGGGAAGTAAATATGAAAGTTGTCTGTGGAGAGTATTATATTGCTTAATAATCAGGAAAAATCAACGTTTATTTTTCTGACATAACCAAAACTTAGACTGTTAAGAAGTTTATTGTTAGTGCGAAGGTTATGCATGGGGTTATTCTTAGTTCTGAATGATACACATCTGGAATGCTGGATAGGTGTAAGTAGATTTGCTCTGGATAAATAAATGGACACACGCAGAATTTGAATGCAGTTATATGCTTTATTCATCGAATGGAAAACGATAAATTGAAGATGACAACTGACAAGATTGATAGCAAGCATTATATAAAATCGCATTTGAAATCAAGCTCAGACACATAAACATAAATTGGCGATATAAGAAATTCATGCTTATTAGCTAATGGTGAATAGAGATACGTCACGCAGAGCAATTTACTGACAAGTCTCATACTGGGGACACCTTATTTCTTAAAACTAAGCAACTGACATATCTCCGAAAAAAAATAGTGAAAGTACTAAAAGTGCAGCCATTCAGACACAAGATCTTCTGGTTCTTACGTCATAATTCTCGTGAATATACTTTCTTTACATGTAAACCATTATTTTCAAGAAAGATGAACACATACCTATTATAAAGAGAAAATTAACACGTTGAAAAACCTTCCACCCAGGTGTTGCATGACTTTTTTTTCCTTAATTTTGTTGGCTCAGCGAGTTAAGTATGAAAGATTATAATGTTATAATGCTAAAAACAGGGTTACGATTACGTGGTAGGCACAGCACATATAGTTCATCGTGTAGCTTTATGCTTAACCACAAACAAACAAACCCTAATTTTAGTAGAGTTAAACTACTTATAATTTCATATTTATACCACAGTATGCTAGCACTATGTTACAGAGATGTGTGTTATGGCATACTGATACCCCATATCTGCTAATTACTCTAATTTGTTTTTTGAAATAAATGGTTGACAAAATAGCATAATCAGAAAGGATTTTATTCTTCTAAATCGATTTGATTCCAAGCTAACATGAAATGCTAAAAACGTGACTTTTTTATGCAAACAAGTCCTAGAATGAAAATGGAATATCCTTG
Source organism: Limulus polyphemus (assembly GCF_000517525.1). Lineage (NCBI taxonomy): Eukaryota > Metazoa > Arthropoda > Merostomata > Xiphosura > Limulidae > Limulus > Limulus polyphemus. The sequence goes on from NW_013665612.1 coordinate 2,708,866, forward strand.
AGTGTATGGATAAAGCATCTGAAACCACTTTTTTGGATATATTATTCTATAAGCTGTCTAAATTTACGTTTTTTTTTCTTTTTTGTTGTAAGTAACATATCACACACTCCACTGAAATGTAACTTTTCGCTAATGGATTGAAGCTTAAGATATGTTTCTGAAAAGGTCGTAGCATAGCTTCTCAACATTGGGGAGTTGCAATAACGTTTCTTTCTTCATTTTCTTTCCCAAAAGGTATCCTGACCGTCGCTTTCCAAACCCAACTGTAAGCATACTGCTTTGAGACCTGAAAGTTCAGAGTACTTAAAGTTTTGTAAAAATAATTAGAACCCTTTATCAGCAGAATTAATTTTGATCTCTAGCTTTTAATTATTTTCACAAACAGCTACAATAACTCCAATAACTGTGTTCAAGGTTAACAAATGTCACAATGACTGTGTTACAATATTCTTGTAGAAAAGCTTCATCTTGTTAGAACATTTCTTTAACATTTAAAACATGAAGATACAAATAGAATTACAGAACATACTAATTACTCATTCGTTATCCAGAAGTTATAACAAATTGTTATCTGATTTCAAGATTTACAAACAGCACATACATTTATTAATGAAAAAGTCTTTATACGACAGCAATAATGTTTAGCAGTTTTTCCAATAAAAATGCAGAAATAGCACAATATGCACGTTTTGAAACAGAATTCTGAGTTATTTTTGCAGTTGCCTTTTTTTATACTCTAAATCTTACCTTTCAATAAATAGAGGTAATAAATGTTTCGCTTAATTCTTTTTATAAGCACACAAAGTATATGATCTCTTAATCATTTATTTCTGAAAGAATATCAAATATTATTAAAAGGTAGTAATATCTTTTTTTTTAACTTGCATTAACAAAAGTTTCCCAAAGAAATAGCTGCTAATGACCAAAGTTGTTAATCAAATTTATTTTCAGTCAAAACAAAGTAGACAAACGTACCATAGACAAGGAAAGAAAGGAACTAAGAAAGCGTACACAAAAAAATATCCAATTGGTTTGAAAATGTTTACAATGATGAAGATCATCTGATTCAATATCCATTTATCGATGATAAGACTTAAGATTATCTGACTGGTTGGAGATATTTCACGCCTAATCTCTTGAAACTTAAGTTGCACATCCATCAAATTATCGAACTATACTTTCAATAACAATCATTTTGCTTCCTTTGATAATACCAGCGAATGGTAAAAAAATAAATAAATCTAACCTAACAGTGTTCATTTCCATCCCACGAGGAATGTTTGTTGCATCACCTAAAGACTCTGTAGCTTTTGAGAAATCAGGTGAATAATATGAAAGAACGATGCATAAATCCTATTGGTAAGCTGAAAGTTTGCAAGATACGTTTTATTGTTTGTTTGTTTGTTTTTTGGAATTTCGCGCAAAGCTACACGAGGGCTATCTGCGCTAGCCGTCCCTAATTTAGCAGTGTAAGACTAGAGGGAAGGCAGCTAGTCATCACCACCCACCGCCATCTCTTGGGCTACTCTTTTACCAACGAATAGTGGGATTAACCGTCACATTATAACGCCCCCACGGCTGAAAAGACGTTTTATTGACAGAGCCTTAATATATCGACTAATTTTTCCAGATATGGAGAATATTTTCCAATTTTGTCCCTTTTGAAATTCGTAGTTGTAGTCATGAGTAATTTTTATTTGTTACCAATTCAGACTTGTATTCCATACATAAATACAACCATTGCTAAATATCCACATTTTATGGTACTAGAGTGACCTCTAGCGAACATAATGTGGTCATAATTTTGATAATGAGAAATTTATAGATCATTAAAAAGTATACAAATAAAGTTCGCATAATTTCTCCGAAAGGGGCCAGAAGGCCACTTGGAGGGCTCACTTGTTTTAACCATTCGCAACACTATACAGTAGTGTGTTTTCTATCAGTCATTCTGAAGACACTAAAATGACATCACATTGCAACTTGTATTGTCGTGACGTCAGTAAAAGGTGCGCATGCCATGAATCTCGAGAAAAATTATGTACTCTGTAGGCTACAACACAGCATAACATGTGAACTTCAAAAACAAAAAATATAAATATTTGTTACTCTCAATTTTGGTTATATTTACTCTTGAAAGAGAACACTTTCGGAGACCCTGCGGAAGTACATCTAATATATTCTTTATGCTTTAGCTGTAATGAAGAACACTGAATCTTTAAAATCCTGTTCTGTTTTTGTTTTTTATCAAAATTTATAAACCAATAAAAGTAATTCAAGTCACAAATATTTTACATATTTTATTTTATTGTACTCTCGCTTTGGATCTAAGAATATTTCTGAAATTACTCAAATTTTTAAGGATTAGATTGCCGTTATTTTTTAGTATTTATAATTTTGGTTAAATGGGACTTTAATGAAAGCAAAAAATCTAGGTACTTTGTTATTTTTGTTTAGCTATGATTAACAATTAAGTCTTTTGTTAAAGATGTATTATTTAAAACAATATATTTCTAGGATGCCTAAATTTAGTAAACTTACTAATACATCACGTGTGAAATCAAAGGGGATGTTTTGTTGTACGAACTCAGCCAGAAGTATCTGGACGTCCCTTGAACATAATGCATAGAATGAACTTTGTAAGTACAAATACCCATTGTATAAGTAAGTTAATGGTGATGAAATATGTAAAAGCTTCTAAACGGTAGCTTGAGAGAAGAGATATTTTAACCTGCTGGAAGCGTAAAAATCGGAAAATCGGTAGTACATCTAAAAACCGTTCAGGTCGGCTGAAAGTGCTGTTGGAGCGTGACAAACGCTCATTTGTTAGGATCCTGATGAAGGATGGGAATTCATCTTTCAAACAAATTCAAAGAGACTTCACTGAGTCCGATGCATTTATGTGAACAAATTTTATCTGTGAGGTCTTTACAGAGTGCTCTCAATTATTGTTTTATTTCATACAGTATGGTATACTTGCGCATCGGGGTATTTATACCCATGTGGTTATATGATGATATAATTAGAACAAATTAGACATATGGTCCTTCGGAAGACAGATAAAAGCTCACAAAACCAGGTGCCTGAGGATTCTACTGAAGTTATATATTACCAGGTAGGTTTTAAGAGAATGATAAAACCAGCCATTGAAGATTTAACAAAGTAAATTCGCTCTATTCATGGTCATGAATACAGATACTAATGATGGCTTATTACAGAAAACGAAATATAAACAACTGTTGAAGAGCCTAAACTAAAGTCTCCATTACAGAGAATAGACACCAAAGTTGTGGTTAAAGTTAATCTCCCTCAGAAAGAAAAAGCATAAAAAAAACAAAAGAATTGGCGCAAAAAAGAAAAAAACGTACCAATCATATTATAGCTTCCCCCATGGTAACAATCTCATACTCCATGGGAAATGACTTACAAGAAAAAGTGCTTCCCCTATGTAAGTACAATGTTGGACCCCCCTCCCTCCTAGTTATCGTACATCAAGTGACAAATCGTACTATTTTTATGCTCAATTTTTAACAATAGGTTTAGATTGTACGTATTTAATAGAAAACTACACACACTCACCTGCATATGCGTACATACATGCATGTATCAAAGTGTATGCTTTCTAAATTATAGAGGTAGGTTAATAGTACCACGTACCAAATCTGTAATAAGGATCATTTTCAGAATCACTGATCATTCTGGTGGCTAAATTTCAGTTAAGCTAAAGTTTCCTTTAACAGTTGCTACTGTTTGTCCAGTTTTACAAGTTCCTTTTAATCTAAGTTTGGTAAGAAAATATTTTTTATCATACAGAACATATAAGATACATTTTTTTTCTTATTCATTTTATGGAAAATATATTAAATGTTTCGTTTGCTGTTTCCGCGCAAATCTAAACAATGAGTTGTATGTGATCTGTCCACCATGGGAAATCGAACACCAATATTTGACATTGTATGTCCTTAAATTTACTGCTGACCCATCGTGGGACAAAATACATCAGATATCAGCAAATATTTATGGTGCATATATAATTAAATCAAACTTTAATTCAACACTTTATGAAATTATGAACTATGTATTGTTTATAAGTGTACAACAAATGAACAAATGTTTTTTATTATCACTACGGTCATCTTAAGGATCAAAAATAAACTTACGCTAAAATCCAGAGTTCGATTCCCTTATTTTCGTTATTGCAAAGAAAATAAATCAGTTTACAGTTTTACTGTACTGTTTGAATTTTATTTTTCTCCATTAATGCTAAAGCATTAAGAAAATAATTTGTTAAGTTGTGGATAGAATAGCCCTAATAAATGATTTTTCTAATTGTTTTGGAGATATTTTATTTCAAAATTATAATATTAACTTACATACTTTTATTTAATATAACGATTAGCTTAGGATTTTTTAATAACACTCTTTGCAAAATTATTTAGTATTAAACTATTTTAGTCAAACTTAATTCTTTTCTAACAAAAATGTTTATATAGCTCTGTTACAGGCATATACTCTAAAGAAGAAATTTGTATATTAATTTCTTTATTTCATAATACTGGTGAAAGATAATATACTTTTTTCTCAGTTTAACTTTTGCTTTTTTTAATACTTTGGTAAATCCTAAACAAATGCTTAAGTGCTTCAGATGTGATTTGATAACTTAAATACGAAAATGTAGAAAATGGATCACTGTCAGAATAGGATATTTATTCAAAATTAGGTATCAAAAATAAAGAGTTAAATTTAATATTTAACACCAGCGTTGTCTGTTCACAAATTGTATATTCAGTTAATTGAAAATAAAACAACTTGAGAAGTGGGTCTCCCATAAATGTATATCTATAGACTTCTTCCATAATTGAAGGATGGCATCCATGTTTGCAATGCTGAATGCTACCTTCAACTCTTTCAATTGATATCATCAAAGATACATAGCCTACAAAGAATGAACTATTTGATTATTTATAAACTCTAGTTGGTGATTTATACCACTACTTTATGTTCAGAGAGGTCTTCTGTCAGTAGTGTTTCGTTAAAGTTTCAACCTCTTAATAATCTTAAGTATTTAGTGAGAAGCATCTCCTCAGCTTTTCATTCCATAAAGTAATCAAACTTTGCTTATATTTATAGCAATTTTGTCTTTCGATAGGTTGTGATTGGTTGGTGTAACCTATTTCTTTTTTGGTTGTTGTTGTTGTTTTATTTCTTCTAGCAACAAAACTGAGTTTCTTTGATTGATTTAAAATTCCATTGGAAGACGCACACAAATTTGTTACACATAGTTTCGTTATTTTTCAATTTTATTTTTTGCTTAAAACTAGATATACTATGATTATTTGTTTGTTTTTGAATTTCGCGCAAAGCTACACGAGGACTATCTGCGCTAGCCGTCCCTAATTTAGCAGTGAAAGACTAGAGGGAAGGCAGCTAGTAGATATACTATGAATCCACTAAAAAACAATGACACAAGGTGTACTAAGCATCGTTATTATTTCTGTGTTTTCATTTCGTAAAAAACATAACTGGATTTGCCATTTTTTGTGAAAAGCTAAAATACTTTTAATGATGTAATTCGATATTTTGAAAAAATTGAATAAAACTGGTAAATTTGTGAAAAGTTTTTTGAATTTATATATATATATATGTGTATAGATATAGATATATAGATAGATACATATATCGGATATCTAACAAAATAAATATGTTGTTTTCTATGTTGCTTGTTACTTTTAGTATTAGACCAGAAATAATTTTCCCAAGACAACCTGAAGATATTTCTGGAAACCCAGATTGAGGTACTTGATGATGAGAAAAACCTTGTCGGAAAGTTGTACATTCGTTAAACTTATAATAACGTTTATAAAGTTTATTTTCCCTTCAAGACCTCTCCAAACTTTGTTGTCTCTATTTCCTCGGTGTTACTGAAAGCAAAATCCTACAAGCCAACTTTTTTAAACTAAACGACTCTTGACTAAATATATCAAGAAATCAAAGACATTTTAAAATAATTGTGAACAAGAACGAAAATATTATCGTAATTGAAGAGCCAGTTTAAGACAAAAATTTAGCACCAGAGCTAAAACTTAAATTTGTCATATTTTCAAGTTTTCAATTAAACTTTAAGAATAACAGTCATGATAGGATTAAAGTCATTCTTATATAAACAAGATTAATTATGTAATTAGATATTCTACCTATCAGATAAAATGTTAAACAATTTTCAAGAAGGGAAAAAAAAGTAAGACAAAAAATAAAATTTTAAAACAAAAATATCTTAAATTTTAATTCGTAAGTTTCAACTGAAAAGGGGTGAAATGCTATGTAGAATAACACACAAAATAAAAAGCTTGTAAAATAAACCAACATAATTAAAATTTAAGCCAGAAATACGGAATAAAATCTAAGAAAAGAAGTTTATAACATAACATGTTAAATAAATGTTTTAGGCTTCGTAATCAAAAATTAAAAACTAAAATGTAAAAATATAAAAATGGCTGAATTTGAAATTTAATTTCAACAAAGAATTAAAGATTATTTAAAAAGAGAAAAAAACATCAAAGGTACTAGAAGAAAATAAATATCTAGAATTTAAATTACAAAGTATAAATGTGAAATAAAAGAACGAAAATTACAATCTAAAATATAAAAGAACATTAATTAGTTTTGTGCCCATGATACTTTTTCAACACAAATTTAAGGAAATGATATAAAAAGTTAGTTTCACAATAATGACAAAAGGAAATGCGCTTTTCATATCTTTTTTTAAAAACACTGAGCTAATAGCAAATCAAATTAACAAAATACATTAATATTGCAATTATTATTGAAGTAAGTTCTTAAAAGCTTTTTTTAAAATAGATGAATGATATTTCCATAATAAGATTCTCAAGAGGATTTAGAAAGTTTTTGTGCTCCAAATAGGCATTTTTTCTTCTATAATCCTCTGAATACATAATTTAGAGAATACATTTAACAATTATATTGTTAAGTTCTGATATTCTTTTTTTATCTTTTTGTTTATCTCCTTTGTGAAACGCTCACGAAGTCTTATTATTACCACCAAATTTTATCTCGTCCACGGAGCTTAATAAAGATTATCTTACTATTTAAAGGTTTGGCTTCAGATAATCCACGTACGGACTTTTGGGTTGCTATTTAGATACCTTGAAACAGTAGACTCGCAGCGCCCGTCTCATCCATTTACAAACATCAACATCTCTAACAATTTATCGCCAGAAGGCTAAACAAAAGTAAAATTTTCATTTAGTTCCAACATTGACACTGTTAAATCGAGTATCACAATAAGAATGTGCATAAAGAATCGCGTTACATAGTTTTCAAATTAGTTAGTCATAAACTTTGATATGCAAATATAAATGTTAGAGGGGAGAGTGTCATCCCAATGTTGCCACTTTCATATTGTTGTATAGAAAGTTTTCCTTAATGTGAGATCTTTTAAAAATTATTGTAAAATTATAAATCTTCTATGACAAGTGTCACGAAAATACTTTTAAAATAAAAGAATTCTAAACATAATATTAAACTGAAATATACAGTATATTGTGAAATTTTTATGGACTGCATACCTTAAGTCGGCATGACCTAGTGATTAGCGTGCAAGGTCTGTGAATCAGGGGTTCGTGGTTTGCAACTGGTTGCCACAAAAAATGTCATGGATACACCAAAACAGTGACGGTCAAATGTCATTATTTGGCCAGACAGTAATAGCCCAAGAGATGGCGGTAGGCTCTGTTGACTGTCATTTTGAATATTAGAGACGCGAACAACCCTTGTGTAACTTTACGTGAAACGTCTGAAACAAAATAAAACATCCCAACTAGAATAAGCCGCTACTCATCTTACAGCTCCACGTATAATGAAAGTCAAAGTCAGTCCTTGCTCTCTCAGAGTCATTCATTTGGTTTCAGATCGAGTTCTGGATTGTCCAAAGTATATTCTTGACATATTCATCTCGAACCGCTGATGAACATAACATACAGTACCACCTCATCAAGCTGAAAGAGGAAAATTTCCTTTATGCAAGTAGCGCAGCATTACCCAGAATGTCATACTTTTAGCCCACTTAACTATCAGTAATGGACTAAATCTACACCAAATAAAATATGTTTCTAACCCACTCAATGTTCTTCATATTTTACAGGTCGTTCTCAAACCCAGACTCTTTAACCCGAAGCCAGCAATAAGTAGCAGAAATCATACTTCCAAATGATAGTTTCCTGTTTCTCTTCACTTAAATTTGGACTTTTTAAAATACCATAAGTGACAACACCTTGCTGTTACGAGAAGTTTATGGACTGCAGCGTGGCTTGAAACCCAGCAGCCTAGATATCCTTGTGCTCAATGATTGTGCTAGTCTACAGTTTTGAACTTTCATTCAATTCTTAGAATGACTATAATGCTAGGTACATAGTTTTATTTCTATGAACCAAGAAGAATCTCGGGCTGCCAGATTAATATATAACCTTAGAATATCCAGTGGTCTTTCACTTCTTCAGCAAGTTCCTCACAGTGAAAATGAGTATGTTCAGATAAGCTGAAATGTCCGGACACTCAGCTCACTAATGCTGCATCCAATAATCTTTCTTCTTCTTTCCTCGTGCCACAATGTCTCCAGATTTCTGCTGCTGATTTTTATAAGACTACGAAGCTTGTTTGTTTGTTTGTTTCTAGTTAAGCACAATGCTACACAATGGGATATCTGCACTCTGCCCACCACGGGTATTGAAACCTGGATTCTAGCGTTGTAAGTCCAGAGACGTACCGCTGTGCCACTGGAGGGCAACTACGAAGCAAAGCCCCCTGGAATTCATAAATATATTCAGTTCGGACGGGCCCATTACTTGCTGAGAGGTGTTATCCCAATTATTATGATAATACAGCGCTAACAGCTTTTATTTAGACGTAGCTGTGGACGTTAAGTATTTCATTAGATGCTCAGGTGTATAAACTTTTACGACTTTTGCTCCTCCACTCAGACTTTTTTTTTTCTTAAATAGATCTTAGCTGTGTATCCTGTTTATATTTTTACTAAATCAGTCTTAAACATTATAATATTCATGTTTTCACTACGTTCATACTTTAAGTTTTTAGCTACAATTGTATAATGAAAATCTTCATTCAGTTCTTGTACGACTTGTTTTTTCACTGTTTCAAGTGTATCACGTTGTCCAACAATAAAACTTCTAGTTAGCTTTAGTTGTGGGTTCTCTAAAACAGTATTGTTATACATCTGTGGAAATCAGGAACATTAGTCAAATGCCTTCCTAGTGTTACTTGGTCAAATATTCATCAAATATTCGTTCACATAAAGAATTGTTACAGATGTATAATACGTTTTACAAGAATGGTAATACATTTAGATGTTTAACCACAAACACTACAAGAAAGTTTACTGGAACGTATAAAAAAATAGCTGTCATTTTTGAATATGTTATTATTCTGTTTGTACTCTGATGTAAAATTTTGCAGATATCGAAGGAAAACAGTATTAAAATAAAAGTCTATAGTTCAACGTCACATCCCCCAAAACTGAAAATAGATAGCCGTACTTCCTATTTCTATAGAATAAACAGGGGCCGAACGAAACATAATTACCAACAAATCAAGCAGTATCGTCTCGCTCGAGCAATGACGTTCACTTGGAAGATAGCCAAGAAAAATAAAAAAAAAATTCTGTCGGCAGAAAATAAGGCCAGACGTTAATTAAATAAAACTTAAAAGTTATTCCTTGAGTAAAATATACTATAACATATTTAGTGCTGATAATTTACCAGAAGTATATAAGTTGAGGAATGAGCCTGTTTTTTGCTTGTTTTTTGTTCTGTTTTGTTTTTGACTTTGCAGAATGTTTCTTAAAAACGTAATCTTTGCAAAAAAAAGCAAGCAGACTTAAAAAGGGAGTTGCAAATATTTTTTTTTATGAACTGACATCCAAGTGAACATCCAGTAACCTTTATAACTAGCAGAAATACAAATGATAAGTAATATAATAATTTGTCCAATAAAAACATTGTTTGTACCCCAAGCAGCTGTGACCTGCAGTTTGGTTAATATCAGCTCTCACCAGTGTACACGTTTGATAATGGGAGTGTTATGTATTGGTTTGGCAAGTTTTATGTAAACATCCACATAAGCATGTGACATCAAGTTATAAGCATAAATAAGATATAATTTATTTTCAGGCACATTGTGCTATTATATTAAAAGTAAAAACACAAAACACGACATTTTTGGCATAATGAAAGGTGAAATATTTATTATTACTTACAACCGACTAGTTTCTGTAACATAGTTACCATCATAAAGGCTAATATCTGATGATGGTAACTGCGTTACCGAAACTAGTAGGCTGTAAGTAATAATAAATATTTGACTGTCCAATGTGAAAAAAAAACGTCGGTTTTGTCCTTTTTACTCTTAATATAAAGATGTTCATCTTTTTTATCTCGTTTCTAATATGAGGACGAGTGTGGCCCAGTTGTTAGTGTGACAGTGTTTCGAAGAGCCTAAGGTTTGAGACGTGGATGTATAATATATCGTTCAAATAGAAGTTTCCAATTTCCCTATTTTTCGAATAGTGTCAGACTATACAATCAGAAGTACAGTTCAATAGGAATATAGAATAACTTTTCTTATCTTACTTCGTCAAGTAATCATTTGAGTTTTGTGTCATTTATCAAAAAACATTTAATTTTTATTTTCTGTAATTCAGGAATTTGTAAGAGGGAGTGGTTACTATTTTTACGGTATTCAACGTGAAAATCTATTCCTCTTGCTGATACAAATGTTTACGCGTTCAAAATAGTAAAGTACGATCAACTTATTGTTTTTTTTAAATATATCAAACCCAATGAATAATAGCACCTCTATATTTTTATCTGAAGGGGAAAACTAAGCAGTTGGAGAGTTTGGGCAGAGAAAGCCATCTTTGTGGTAACTCTTCTAATATTTAAACTCCAAACTCGTGAGTATAGACTATCAAGGAAATATTGCCCTTATATAGGAAGTGGGGTTGTTCTTAATATGCTTTATGAGTCATTGTAAGAGACATAAAGATGAGGACCGATAAGGTAGTAAGCATGTGTAATTATAATGCTAAAAAAATAACTGTTTTTATATTGTATGGCTACTGAAACTTAGCTGTAATAGTCAGATATCTTAGGAGTATATAAAATATTAAGCCCATCACTTGATTCGTTTAATAAAAATATCGTGGTTCATAATAGAGATCGCACAGGAATTTGCTTCAATAGAACATTCAAGCAAAAAACCACATTCAAAAACAGACTTATTCTTGAAACAAAACTCAAAACCTTCCTTTTCAATAGTAAGACCACCGAAACATCGATAATAAGCAAAATAAGTGATTTCACGATAGTAGATAAAATCAAAATTTGCCCATTTGTTCATATTATTGTTTCACAAGCTTGCAGCGAAATCGGCTTGGTATTTTGCATCAAAACCTAAACAGATACGCTGTATGAATCGCTGCAAATGTGCATAACCTATGTAAAAAGTTGGTTATTTTTCATTGAAAGTTGATTTACGTGGTTATAAATACATAATACATACGATGTTGTTATGAGCGGCTGCTTTTGTACTCGACGCGTGTTAAACGAGTGTTTACGCGAAACCTCAAGCACAAAACCACCTGGCTCAGTAAATAATGGATAGGTGGGAAAAAAGCCAATGCTGCAGTATACTGTTGAAAAACCTGCAACATTCAATTGAATACATACGATGTATGTAGCTTAAAATTTATTCTCCATAAATGGGCATAAAATCTTAAGAAACAAGATAATGAAAAATTGTTAATTTAAAGAGGGGAATAAGAATCGTCAAAAAAGTACAGAAACAAGTTGAATCCAAATGCAAATCCCTACTTTGACCCCACTAAAATTGATAATTACTGTAGACATGGAGTCAAAATAGGGATTTGTAGTTTGAGAAAATAATGTAGACACTATTTCCTACCTTGTTTGTTTACTTTTTTTAGAGTCCCTAGTTGTAAGCTGGAAAATATAATACTTGCATTTTGATCCAACTTGTTTCTGTATTTTTGTGACCATTTAAATGAACAATTTTTACTAATCTTGTATTACTAACATTAGTCAATAGTAAATATAATGCTTAACGTATTTTCTTCATATATGGCAGACTTACTTGCAATGTTACTCTTATATGAAATGACGACAAAAAGTCCATTTATAGAATCTAGAATTTCATATTAATGCAGTCTGTACGAAAAAAATTAATTTAATTTATTAATTTACACATTAATCATATCACAACTTAATAAGGTTTTCATCAGTTCATCCTCAGGTGGAAGACATGACTTAGTTCAGTTGTAAGCATAGTGTACCACCAGATGGTGAGCTGTTCAAATAACTAGAAAGCTTATCGTTAAATACTGCGTAACGAAAAGCGTGTTATATGTTTACTTTCAATAAAATTATTTATTAAAACAGTAAAATTCTCGCAATATATATATACATATCTTATTTTCTCTTTGAGGTGAGTTTACGGGCTTACAGTGCTAAAATCCGGGGTTCGTTTCCCTGCTGTTTCTTTTTACTAAATTAAAAATAATAATGATTTAGCAAAATATACTATTTTTAGTTAATAAATAGATAGTTATCACCAGTACTTAAAGTTTGATTGTAATCACGTTGTGGTACTTTAAATAACGATTACTTTATCTTTCAAACAGTTGAGATCTGGATCTCGTGGATCTTGGTTGGGGGTCTGTGGCTTTCGAGAGAGACTCAAATTAAGATCACACAAATGTCGAATTTCCTTATTACTATATTAATTATTGCACACTGTTGTGGAATTACATTGAACTAAATAAAACATAGTTCGTTTGTTTGTTTTTCTAGAAAAAAAATGGAACTGAGTTGGCTGATAATTATTTGATGTAAAATATTTGATTGTTACTCAATAAAACTGATTTGAACATAGATATAAAGACTTATAATTAAACTACATTAAATTAAATTGGAGTTAAAAAATGAAAAAGAAACAAACCCAAACCCGGAATAACGCGACTGGTAAAATGCAAAGAGAGACAATCTCACAGTTTCAAAAACAATACCTTTCCCGTTTCTCTTTCACTTCAGAGTAAGAAAGAAACTTTGGAAACTTTCATCTAAAAAGATATAATCCACTGCAGTTCAATCATTCACAATTAAGACAATCCTAAAGAGAATTTTGTACTAAAATAAAACTCATACACATATAGAACTGTTATAGATAGCAATATTTTTTTTTTAAACTCTGCTTTAGAGATCCTTCTCTTCCCTAACGTGAGATTTAACAAATACATAAAGACATCCTAGATGGACGCTATAAAGTTTCTTCTGCCTTTACCATTAGAATTATTTCGATTTAGTGACTTTATTCCACTATCAGAATAAGCTGCTGTCTCTCAAATTCTGGAGAAGAAAACCACAACAGACTGTTCTAATAATTAATGATATAACAATGAAAATCGAGGCATATTTAAATAGAGTGTGTAATTCTAACGTTGCTTCTTGTGCACTCATGACAATTTAGCCTGACCTTTGACAACCTTTCGTGGAATATAGCTACTATCGTCCGCCATTTTTTTTACTTCAGCACGGATCAAAACAAGTACAGAAATTAAAAGTAGATAAAAACTTTTGTATATAACTAAAATAATTAATTATAGGAGTAAAAAGTAATGGTAATTGGCCCTTCAAAGCCAATTTGTTAACATTGGGCTACTACAGCGTTATTAACTCAATTGTAGTTAGAATTCTGCGTATGATAAAGGCATTTAAAACTTGTTTTAGCTTGCTCGATACCTCAAATATTCTTAACACTAAAACTGAAAATACTTTCTTATGATAGTTATGTCTAGTGTTAAGCTATTCGAAAACCATAAATGACATAAAAATGGCTCTCTACAAAAAAAAAAAAGAACCACTGGTATTATAGAAAAATTATTCTTACTAACAAAACAATGGGATAATGCACTCATCGGATATATTCTAAACAAATAATGCTGTAGAGAACCGAAATCATTGTGTTGGTGTTCTGTTCCTTTAAATAATTGAGGCTCAACTATCTTCTTTCAATTTGATCCACCACGGACATAATTATTTATAAACTTATTTTGTTTTATCAGCATTTTTTTTAAGATCTACAGTTATCAAAATTACATTTTTTTAAACTTAGCCCTTCTAAATACGTCTTAAATATAAACACGAAATAGCTTTTGCTTCTCCTGTTGATTTGCATATAAAAAAAACTATCTTCGTATATAATCATTTCAAGTATGCAAGTGATATATAATCACAGTTTTTATACGCTTGAAAACTTCTGAAAGTTTCTAGATAATTCCAATTAAACGGTATTTCCAACTCACAGTTTCCATTAACGTAACTTCATGGACTTCTACACAGAGTAATGAACTGATGAGATGCAGTCAAAGACGTTCGGTGAAAACCCAAAGAGATAAAGGAATTTTTTATGCTATGGCCCCTAGGTTTGAAGCCTTTTTATGACAGAAAATTGAAAAGCTTTTTTTTTTTTAAGGAGGAACATGCAGTCATACATGAAATGTCTTCGAAAATCCGATGCGTCGCTCGGAATTTATCGTGAAAATAAATCTTTTGTGTAGATAATACGAGTGAATATATAGATATACATAAAAGCTTTTCACAGAAACCATATATGATGATGTAGTTGAGTACTGAAAGAAGACAGAAACTTCCGGTGTCTTCTTAATTTTTTTCACTTTCCCTCATTGCATAAAATGTGACTTTTTTGTACTCAGTACAAACCATAATTTAGAAGATATGACACAACTGGCTTTGTTAATGCACTGTGTCTTGTTTTTGTGAAGTGAAGAATTTTTGTAAGCCAACTTTTTCATTAATCTTTGTTTGATAATGGTAAAATCCTGGAACATCAAATTGAAAAATTTAATAAAACTGTACCTCTGAAGGAAGATCATACCTCTGCAGTATTGTATGTTTTTAAATTTCGCGCAAAACTACACGAGGGCTATCTGCGCTAGCCGTCCCTAATTTTGTAGTGTAAGACTAGAGGGAAGGCAGCTAGTCATCACCACCCACCACCAACTCTTGGGCTACTCTTTTACCAACGAATAGTGGGATTGACCATCACATTATAACGCCTCCACGGCTGAAAGGGCGAGCATGTTTGTGGGACGGGGATTCGAACTCGCGACCCACAGATTGCCAGGCCTCCTCTGCATTATCTAATAGTACTAGTGAATCGTAACTGAGTTCCAAATAATAAGGAAACATTACAACTCAACGATTAATGGAATTGATATTTCATATATCGGTAAGTTGTGTGATTCTTAAGAATAAAGAACTGATTTTTCAATATTTTGTACAAAATAACTTTTCATTTTCATTTCCAGTTTCATCAGTATTCTTAATTATAGAATAATTTTGAACTATATTTTTTACAATTTTGTTATTTTGAATTATTAGCTACGTATATGGGGTTTAAGACTAACCTGAACCTTCAGAGTTGACCTGACCTCGTGAGATAACATATGGTTTGTAGCCGAAAATAACATTAATAACTCATGATTCGATGAGTTCTAATCATTTTATGCATTATAATCATTATCATTTTTTCTCGTGTATTTATTTATGAAATTATGTATTTATTGTCAATTTGTTAGATGGAACCGACTTCATTAGCCTACAAGTTACTATTAAATTATGTATATAGTTAGATTGCGTTTGATCAAAAGTTATTGCCCCCCCCCCAGTTGCACAGAGGTATGTATGCGGACTTACAATGTTAAAAACCGGGTTTCGATACCC
>NW_013665612.1:2725553-2735911 GCF_000517525.1 Limulus polyphemus
GACCTGCAATGTTAAAATCCGGGTTGCGATACCCGTGGTGGGCAGAGCACAGATAGCCCATCGTGTAGCTTTGTGCTTAACTTCAAATAAACAAAATCCTCAGAAGTTATTAATTTTAAAAAATCTAATAGAAATCAGGAACTTTACGAGACGTAAAATAATCCCCAATAAATATTTTTTTAAATGATAACATAATAGATAAGTAAAAAGAGTGAATTTTCGAAGAGTTTATAAATATGTTATAAAACCAAACAGAATTAATCAGTAATGGTGAAAACGTTTATATTCACGTTTCAAATCTCACAAAGAATAGCAAATATCAAAACGCTTGAATATTCTCTAATCAATAAACTTAAAATCGATTTTTTACATTTCAACATTGGAGATAATAACTAATTAGAAAAATAAAAATTTAAGAGGTAAATCTTTTTAAGTTTGAAATAATTTTAGTTTTTAGTTGTATTTTTAAAGATAATGATTACAAGATAAAATATGTTTAGAGAACGTATAGGAGGCTTTATAGAGGTTTCACTCCAGATTTCACCTAGCAGGTGTCTAATCTTAGCTATCAATATTATGTCGGAACCTTGCCAGGAATGATTGAACACCAGAGATATTTTTTCTTTCAAACTATATCACATAATATAATTGGCTACCTATTAAAGTAATGTGTAATCTATCTTACCGGAGAGTAGGTTTCGTCACATATTCAAGCTAAAAGAAAAAAACAATTAATATCGGTAAACCTTATTAACGACGTTTTTCTCAATCTATTATAAATATTGTTATTAAAAAACACAAATTAGACGAATTAACAATGTCTTGTTGTTTTTAAGGTATTAGTTTAAAGAATTGGCTTTGAGCTGTATGGTCTTATAAAATTCAAAGCACAGACTTTTACAGCGATAATTTATGTTTAGAACAAATGCCATTCAGGGTGTCCAGAAATCCTAGCATAACTTGGTTATTTGTTTTGTTTGAAGTGGCTAAGTATACGTAAATTTAGTGTGTCAAGGTCTCGCCATGACTCATTCTGAATATTTAGTTTAGTTTACTGTAAAATAATGAAACTGCTGAATATTTAGTTTAGTTTACTGTAAAATAATGAAACTGCTGAATATTTAGTTTAGTTTACTGTAAAATAATGAAACTGCTGAATATTTAGTTTAGTTTACTGTAAAATAATGAAACTGCTGAATATTTAGTTTAGTTTACTGTAAAATAATGAAACTGCTGAATATTTAGTTTAGTTTACTGTAAAATAATGAAACTTGTTGCTCTTAAAAATATATTTAACACCAGCAAATTCTCATATTGATTTTCTTATTTGTCCCCTCCCCTCGTGGTTTAGCGGTAAGTCTATAGACTTACAATGCTAAGATCCGGGGCTTGATTCCCTACTGTAACCCATCGTCTAGCTTTGCGCTGAAATAACAATATAATTTTCATATTTTTTCTAGGTGTATTAAATGCTAACGTTAGTTATTATTCACATAGTACTATTTTACTTCTTTCTGGTGAAGTAAAAAAGCTACTAATAACGTCTAATTATAAAGAACACTTTAACTCTTTTTTTTTTACACAAATTTGAGTTTTACTTATGACGAAACGAACATGTTTATTTGTACTGGGTGCTGATTTACATTTTATTTGGGCCAGCCTGTCTTTCTTTGGAGTCTCACTTAACAAGAAATTTTTAAAATGTAACGCAACAGATATACACCCTTTATCTAACCGAACATATCAAATCGAAGGTATTAACTTCTTATTTTTATATGTGTGCTAAAACCAGACCCACGCTTTTATTAATTTAAAATAATTTCGTGTAGTTTTTTTTTTTATTCCTGTAAACTCCCAGTGGAGCATAGGGCCGCAACAACACCTCGCCAACGGAAGGTGTTGTTGCAGTTACTTGAAACAGGTTGGTTTTTACTGGGTGGAGCGCGCCTAACCCTCCTCATTTCTCATCCTGGACTTGGGACGAGGCAAAGGCGGAGGTTGGCATGTTTGGTGTGACGGGAATTCGAACCCGCGACCCTCAGATTACGACTCGAGCGCCCTTACCACCTGGTCATGCCGAGCCTCGTGTAGTTTTAGTAATTTCCTTCTCTATTTCTCAGTCGTTACCATTAAGTGAATTGTCTAAAGGTAATCAGTTTTTTAAATGTTAAATAGAAAAACGACATAGGGTTTCAGACCTTCAGATTTAACCACGGATAAAGAATTTTTGTTCATGAATTAAGAATCTAAGAACAAAAAAATTTACAAAAGCAATGACCGTCATAATGTGATAAACCCGTAAGTAACGCGAGTAAGAATAACACTTAAAAAACAAAAATCAAATTATTTCATGTCTACCAAGATATAATGTAAACATATTTATACATATATATATATATATTATTGCATGTTAATCTGTCTAAAAGTAAATCTGGAAAAATTAAATATGAACCACATAGACTACTTATAGTTCTAAAGTTTACAGAATTTATTTCTCAACTATATGTTTCTTCTTCTTTTTTTCTTTTTTTGTTATTTTACTGTAAGTAAACTATGCAAGCAGTCCACTGTTTCCTATAACACAGCTACTTTTATGTTTCACTAAAATAAAGCACATGTCGTCGTACACAAAAGCACACTATTAAAAAAAAAGATCAGACTGTTAATATAAACTGTAAAATAACCAGTTGCGAACAAATCACTTTATTTTTATGCTTGTTGAAGCATTCTTCTCAATTCCTATTTTCAGATTTTATAACTCGTGCTCTTTTCCGCTTTAAACATTGCGAAAGAACATTTTTGATTTTTTTCATGGAATAACAACATTGCCAGAATATCAAAATTCGCTTTTATTGAAGTGCAAACTTGTTATAAAAGCGCACAGCAACCACTCTTCCAGGTTTCGTAAACCAACCAACTAGACTCTAATTTTCTCTGCTTCACACACACACACAAACAAAAACGACAACATAATCATCTCTACGTCATTTTTTTCCCTAGAAACTCCTAAGAAATATGCCACAATATTCACGGTCGATATCCCCACTACAGGCAGCTATATGTACACTGCGGAACGTCTGGCCAGCTAGCTACTGATACAGCAGAGATTGATGCAGGAAACAAGTGCCGTTGACAGAATAAGAAATCCACCAGTGATGCTGAGTGTTGAGTAGGATATGTACGATCCACCGGTTTTATAAGCCATAGGAAACGGTAACCACTGGACATGTCTTTCAGCACCACACTTTTTACCCACGTGTTTTACATGTTTTCCTAGAACCAGTTCATGAGGAGGTGGTGCACGTGTACATCAGAAGATAAGAGCTCCATTAGTAATGTCGTTTTGTTCATAAAAAATACGCCATATTTGAACCATCTTAAGTATATCATCGAAATACAAAAGAATTAAAATAACTTCGAAATATCTAAGCGTGTACTTGAATTAATGACAAAGGTTTACAGGGGTTTTTCTGTTGTTGTTGTTGTATTTGTGAGCATCATGTCAAATGTCTGTATAAATTGTATTTGAATATAGATGGTTTTTCTTTTAAGTTACGGGCAAAAGAAATGTTCAATACAAATCAATTAATTTAAGTTAGTGTAAAGCCCAATGTATGAAATTTACCAAAACCATTAAGATATTTATATCAATTATGAAGGCAAATTCAGCACGATTCATCAATAAAACACTGACTTAAAAATTATCTAGACAAAAAAAATAAGACTAATAAAATAAGTTATCAAAAAGCAAAACCAAATATCGTTTTACTTTAACCAACCCCCTACAAACAATGTAGTTTGATGTTTAAAAGAACTGAATATTCTCTAAAGATGTTATCTATAGTTAAATGTTATCCTATAACGTATCAAAAGTTTAAAAGTCTTTATATAGATATCCTTTATTTTATTACAGACCAAAAGTAGTTATCAACCAACAGAATGACCTGAACTTAAATGTTATCCTATAACGTATCAAAAGTTTAAAAGTCTTTATATAGATATCCTTTATTTTATTACAGACCCAAAGTAGTTATCAACCAACAGAATGACCTGAACTTAAATGTTATCTTATAACGTATCAAAAGTTTAAAAGTCTTTATATAGATATCCTTTATTTTATTACAGACCAAAAGTAGTTATCAACCAACAGAATGACCTGAACTTAAATGTTATCCTATAACGTATCAAAAATTTAAAAATCTTTATATAGATATCCTTTACTTTATTACAGACCCAAAGTAGTTATCAACCAACAAAATAATCTGAACTTCAACTTAATATTTTAGTGATTTTTTAATGACAGCTGTTGGTGCATTCCTAAGCAGTAGAATTATCAATATATGATCCTCGCTTCCAGACATCATACAACTGTTATGTTACCGAGATTAACTCATTTTTTACAAGAGCTATATTTCAGGGCCTGTGATGCTTTTTGGAATTACTCTCTCCATCATCGATAGTGTTAATTACGCACTATTGTCCGTATATGTGTTTGTACGGTCATCGCCTCTTGATTGTTCTGTAAATAGCTGTTGTCTGTCGTCATGCTGACAACGGCCACATCTGAGTTACGTCTGGTAAGTCAACAGGATATCGTGATAGAGCATCGGGTAACTGATGATCACGTCCTCTCCTATGGATCAGTAAAGATAACCTTTATATAGTGTCTTCAAAAGTCCAGATATGGATAGTTCCGAAAAAAATGTACTGTGTGTATGGTACATTTTTTGTTTTCTTTTTATGGTGTTGTTGTTGTTGTTCAAGCTACACAATGAGGTTTCTCTACTGTGCCCATTGCAGTGATCGAACCCTGAATTTAGGGTAATAATCCGGCGGGGGGGGCGTATACTGAGAAATATTTTTTCAAGTAAAAAATTTATGCTGTTTTCTTTTAAATTGGTATAAATTTGAAACCTCAGCCTCTAGAACACAATAAAAATTAGACTCATTGAATTGGAAAGTATGTATATGTATATATATATATATCATATTAATAACTTAAATTTGTTTATTTGAAATGTTGTCGAAATCAGTTACAGTTCGTGAAATAAATCTTAATTATATTCAATTCTATACCAGTTGATCATTTGACTTGATTACATTAATCAGTAATTATATAATCATACCTGTCTAGAAACATTTGCCACTTCCGCTTTTTTTCATGAAGTATCAAAATCGACTCAATGGTAGATTTTTATATTAGAGTTATTATTTTAATCTATCGCAAGTTATTTTACGTATACGAAGAGAATAATGAAAGGAAAAGAAATTTTCCAGTAATTCGGTTAGTAGGATATAGTTTGTTTTTCCAATCATTAACGTTTCATCGAGTAGACAGAAATAAAGAAGATAAATAAATTAAAAATGAATTAATTGGTAAAAGAAAAATATACTCTTTCAATGTTCTTTTTATTATTTTGTCCGTTTTTTTTATAAAGCACAAAGCTATTCAATGGGCTATCCGTGCTGTGCTCACCACGAGTATCGAAACCCGGATTTTAGAGTTATAAAATCCTCAGATTAAAAACTGAGCCACTGGAATTCATTAATTTTTTTTAAGTGACAAGGGATGTGAATGAGATTAAATCCAACTTATACATAATATACGGAACTGATATTATAAGTAAGAATCCGAAGCTTTCAGAAACAGAAGCCTTTATAATGTTCCATATGAATTCATTTGTATTTTGTAGAAAGAGTGAAAAAAGTAGATAGGCGAACAAAAAAGTATGGTTTTCTTTGTACCTATGTCCTATGTCAAGTGGGTTTCTTTGTACCTATGTCCTATGCCAATGACGTTGGAACCAGGAAATTATCTTATAGACGAACAAAAAGTGTGGGTTTCTTTGTACCTATGTCCTATGCCAATGACGTTGGAACCAGGAAATTATCTTATAGACGAACAAAAAGTGTGGGTTTCTTTGTACCTATGTCCTATGCCAATGACGTTGGAACCAGGAAATTATCTTATAGACGAACAAAAAGTGTGGGTTTCTTTGTACCTATGTCCTATGCCAATGACGTTGGAACCAGGAAATTATCTTAAAGGTTCTATTAAGAGAAGATGAAACGGATACAATTATTTTAACTTAAGTAGGATATTTCCCTGAGAGAGAGAAAGAAAAAGGGCACAAATAGATAATAATTACAAGAGTAACTTTGATTATTTAACAAGGCTACAATGATTTGCTTACAAATTCCAATAATGTTTATACAAAATTTTAATATATAATTATCGTTCACTTTATATCTCATGTTAATATAATATATATGTCAAGTCTCCTCGATTTTAAATGAAAAGAAAAGAAGGAGTTATTTAAGCTTGTCGTTATTTTTTAATTTGTCTTCCGAAATATATGCGTATTATCTAATTATTTTCAAAACTGTTCTATCAAATTCATTTCTATCCAAAATATCAACAAAGAACTTGCGTTAATACTAAAAAAATCCAAAAATCTATATATTTTAATCATTTAGATTTCAGTCAAGTAACTTGAAATTTAAAAATCAACAATTAATACACCCACAAACGAAAAGGAAATATGATATACTGATTTTTTTCAAAGAAAATTATACACAATCCCAAAAAGTAATATCTAGCAGTTGTGGTCATGAAAAAAATAACAATATTAAGCCCAAAATAAAGTTCACTATGAACAGTTTAATTGCCACCCCCATAGCTCAGCGATAAGTCTGAAGGCTTATAGTGTTAAAAACCGGATTTCGATACCCGTGGTGGTCACACTACAGATAGCCCATTGTGAAGTATTGTGCTTTACAACAAACAGCGAACAAATTGATTTATAAAATTTCTAGTCATAATGCTCAACAACAAATAAATAAGACTCCAATTATTGGCTTACCATGCGTTGCAAATTTATCTTTCGGAAAATATTTGCCACAAAAATTGCAACGATGCCGTTATTTTTATTGAAAGTGATATTTTCTGTGTTGCTTAGAAATGGCACTTGTTTTGATCACGTGTTTCTTTTCGTCGCATGAACATAATATGAATTGATATCTCAGAGAAAATGTTTCACACAAAAATATAATTATTCATCAAGAAAATACATTATATAAATTGAAATACTTCAATAAGATGAACATTTTCCTTTGTTTTGGAACTTGTGCACGAAAATAGAAACAATTTTGGTTTGGCAGTAGGAGGGGGGGTGTAATCCCTGGAGCAGGTGACACGTGAAATTATTTAAAAAGGATTGTACTGATCAGAACCATCTATTCATTTTTCATCATTTCGGTATATCAATTTAAATACGTTCAGACACATAGAAAAGTAATAATATTCCTTCCTTCGCATATTTCCCAATGAAATCTCCTAAGAAACAAAGATGAGGCTCTTGTTAAAACCCTTTTTTTTTCTTACCGTTGAGAACATAATCGATCAGTTGTTTTATGCTGAATGAAGCTTTATATTTCCTCAGTTATTCTATGTCGTTTTCTTCTGCTATAAACATTGAAGCATTTCACACATTTTCAGTTTGAATTAGAAAAGCTTCATTCAACTGCAGACAGACTAACACTTCTAAAAATCACTGCTTCGTTTTTGTGTGTGAGATGCATGTTATCAGAAATCGAAATTTTTTGTAGACTTGTTTCTAAGAAATAATGCAGTGGATGAATTAAAAATGATAAGCCCTAAACTAGTCTATTTTTTCAAACATATTACAGATGGATATTAATAGTATAAACTTGCGAAAGACACAATCGATTTCAGGATAAAACAATACCTCTCCTACAGCAAAAATAAGACTGCCTACTTACAGTGCTTCCAGCAAATTTAAAAAGTATGGTAGATGTGAAAATATTCAGAAATGGGAATATCAATTTAGTGTAAAATATAATGAAGAAATTCATTTTACAAGGGATATTCAAAGAGTAAGTTTGAAAATAGTTAACCTGGCTAAATAATACATTAAAGTAACATAGCTATCTATAATTTTAAACATAGAAAAATGTAATAAGAATATTTTTATTATTTAAAAAAGTCTCCTAAAGTAGCAGAAGAATCAAACCAAATATACAAAAAATGTGGTTTTCTTTCAATATATTCAATAATCTCTTACTTCTTGAAACTATAATTTAGAGACCTCGGATTATCAAGTCAATTGAATTAGAAAACAAAAGATATTTAACTTCTCTTTGCTGCCTAAATTGTATTATTTCTAATCATTTTAATCCATGCAAAAATATTAGATCCAAAATAAAGCTCACTCTCAGAGCGAGAGCATTTTACCTTAGGGATGTTCAAGATCACTAGTCTTTCCTTTAACAGTCCAAAGCGGGAATATTTGACAGGTTATCATTCTGTCCTTGACCAGTTTGTAGGTGGCTTTTTAAAATAGTGTAATTGGACACATTGTAACCACATCAGTTTCTTATTCTACATAATATGTTTAACTTAAATATTACTTCAAGGATAAATGATTCTGTTAAACGTTATGTATATCCAAGATAAATATTAAAGATAGTTAGTATAAAATTATTTTCTACAGCTAAAATTTTTACCTTCTGTTCTGTCACCACATGGCTGATCTCCTCAGAAGATTTCTATAGAGCATAGTTACAACATTCACAAAATACAGTAAGTGTGATTACTTTTTAATGTTTTCGGAGGTCGGCAACTAAATCCCTTGACAATTAGAAGGTTGATATTTTGATAAAATATATGCTCGGTTGAATCTCTCTGGTTTCATTCTCTTTCATATTCCACTCGTAGTAAAACTACCCGCTAGTTCCTGCACACGCTTTTAATATTAAACTTTATGTTTAAGTAGACACGCTAAAAACGAGATGTTATAGTACTCTTGAGAATAACTTAATCAATCAATTATTAAGAAATTATCGAGTATATTTAATTTTCATTATAATTGTGGAACAACAGGTTGGCAGACTATCTTAAAACCAATTCGATGTGCCTAATAATATAACAGTAAACATTCTAAACGAAAATGTTTATGATTATGACTAATAAAAACACAGTTCTTCATCGGTGGATTTTTTTAATAATCGAAAAGACTTTAGTGAAAAGTAATTTGTTGTATTCTTCGCAATATGAAAGGAATCGCAGATTCAATAAGCCAGGCGCAGAGAATACTTTATTAGTTTAGGTCAGAGGTTAGAGCACGAAGTTTCACAAAAGATCAAACAGAAATATCTGAACAATCAACACTTTAAAATGTTGACGTCTTTTGTGACAGATAACCTTTAACCTATGTGAAAGTTAAACCTAATATCCCTTTGAAAATCCTGTTTGTGGAGATGTATATACAAAGGTTAAGTACGCTGTATCAAAACGATTTGGGAGCCTCATCACGTTGTTACATACCACGTCGCCACATCCGGTTATACTCTATCTGATGACCGTGCATCTTGACAACAACCCTACAGCGTAGTTTCCGTCGTAAGGCTGTCATGTCCGAAGCACACCATTCTTCCCTATAGGCTTTCCATAAATGATCTAGTCTACAAGGACGACTGTTTCCCAGCGCCCATTTCCACAGTCCTATTCATCAGAAATCTATAGTTGCTGTATATGGCGACTTGACATGTATGTCTTTGTATGGAATAGCATGACTGCTTGTTTCATTCTCTATCTGCTTAAAGTAAGTGACAGTTGAACAGATATGTCGTGCAAACAATTTGTTGCTCTTTCAGACAGAAATTATTCTTGAATATGCTGCATATTGTTGCTTGGGGCGCATGGACAGCTTTTACCAGTGACCTTGATGTTCATGGATTCTCACTTCTTACAATAAACCACACTTTGCTTACGACGGTCGAGATACGACTTGTTGCAGATGTCTTTCTAAGTAGTCTTGAATCCCCATATTGATCCATATTTCTTTGTTTTCCTTGCAATTAAGTGCAATAGATATCTCGTCTTTTAACTTCTAAATCCCGATCTCAACACATCTTTATGATTTAAGTGTATGAATATTTTGGGTGGAAAAATACCGTTACATACCCTCTCCAAAAAACAATCAACCTGAAGTGACATCACACTATTTACAATCAACAACCAATATCAAAATTAAGTTCTGCTACACGACTTTACATCGGTTGTGGCTGTCACGTGACCTAATGATTTGCATATTCAAAATCGATTTTGTTTAATCTGCGAAAATGTTCTGAAGTTAACAGTTATGATACCAAAATACGTTTAATTAAATACTTATCATATTTAACTGATAATACACTACCTTTATGGAAAGAAAATAAAATCGTAATATAACAGCGTTTTATTACCTTTTTTCACTCAAATAAGTAGATCGAGAACAAATAGTATACTGCATACACTAGGATACTTACTTATATGTGGATTTTTGGTCTGGCAAATG
>NW_013665612.1:2736819-2739035 GCF_000517525.1 Limulus polyphemus
ACTGTAGAGGGGATCCTGCAAGCAACTACCGAGCCACAGCACACCATGGCAGAACTTGCAAAGTCCCCCGATTTCGAACCATCCATGTAAATAGAAGAGAAGAATGGCTCGAAAGATTTTCAGCAAAAAGAAGACGGTACTTCCAATCGGGAGTATCCGCCTTCCTCAGATGACTCAGAGAAAGGTCACAGAAAGGGATGGTAATAAGCCATGGTGGAATGGGCTGATCATTGGGGACAGCAATGTCATCCAGTGACAGACCCAATTCAGCCAGTTGCACCCGGATACAAAGGCCAAAGGGAGGAATAGCAGACCGTCTGTTCTGAAAAAGCATTGCCCACCGAGGAAGAAAGACACAATCTCAGGTAGGATGCCCTGGTAAGGATTGAAGCTTAGTAGCATATTGTAAAGAAAGTTGCAAACGACGGAGGTGAAGAGGAGGTTCGTGAGACTCAGTGTATAAACTCTGGAGAAGTGTGAACAGCCCTGGTGCAGAGCCGAAGCCCCAGATGGTGAATGGGGTCTAGCATCTTCAAGGCCAAAGTCCTGGCAGAACCATAGACCAAAGACTCATAGTTCAGTTTGGATCGAATCAGGGCATGATAGAACCTGAGCATAGAACATCGATCTGCTCCCCAAGAGCTGCAAGAGGGGACATGGAGGATATTCAGAGCCCTTGCACACTTGAGATGTAGCTGCTTGATGTGGGGAATGGAGCTAAGCTTACAGTCAAAAATAAGCCCCAAGAACTTTGCGTAAGGGACCACACGAATAACTTTATCGCCGAGACGGAGCTCGGGATCAGGGTGGAGACCCCGTTGGCGGCAAAAATGCATGCAAACAGTTTTGGAAACAGAAAATTTAAAACCATTTGCAGTGGTTTATCTCAATAACCGATTGAGGGCAGTCTGAAGCTGCCACTCAATAAACCTCATGTTCGATGACTAACACGAGATGTGGAAGTCGTCGACATACAGCCCATTTGCAACAGTTGGAGGAAGATTATTAGTGATGGCAATAATTTTAACACTAAAAAGTGTGACACTCAAGACACAGCCCTGAGGGACTCCAAGTTCCTGTGGAAAGGAACGAGAAAGAGTTGAACCCACACAGACTTGGAATCGCCTGTTCAGTAAAAAGTTTTGAATAAAAATGAGTAAATGGTCATGCAACCCATAGGAGTGGAGGTCCTGCAAAATACCATACCTCCACGTGGTGTCATATGCCTTCTCGAGATCGAAGAACACAGAAACAAGGTGTTCTCTCTTGAGAAAGGCTTCCCTGATCGAATCAGATAGTCCATGGTGGAGCACTGTCGACAGAACCCACACTGGGTGGGCGAGAGGAGCATGTTCGATTCCAGGAACCAAACAAGACGAGCATTAACCATCCTCTCTAGGACCATACAAATACAACTAGTGAAAGCAATGGGACGATAATTAGAAGGAATCTTGAGATCCTTCCCAGGTTTAGAGAAAGGGAGGACAATAGCCTGGCGCCAATCATCAGAAAAAACATGCTCCTGCCAGATCCGGTTTAAAATAACCAGAAGAATAGCAAGAGAGGTAGGAGAGAGATGATGCAACATCTCATAATGAACATCGTCAGGTCTGACCCATGTACTACCAGACCGATGAAGAGCAAGTTTGAGTTCCACCAGTGTAATGGGGCGATTATAATCATAGAGACGTTCTGGGGCAAAAGGAAAGAGGCGATCGCTCTGCCCGAGACTTGATGGCCAAGAAGGCAGGGGAAGAAACAGAAGTGCTAGAAGCACGAGAAAAGCTGTGGCCGAGAGCATCAGCAATGCTCTGGACATCAGCAACTTCCTGGCCATTGGAGAGCAAGATGGAATGGGGATGGGAAGTAATACCTCCCAGTGACTTTCCAAATCTTGTCCCATACAGTTTTGGAACTGGTGGTAGAAGAGATGCTAGTAGTGAACTTAATCCAAGACTCCTTTTGGCTTTGACGTCGAACCTGCTGAGCACGGACACGGGCCCACTGATAAAAAACGCAGATAGAAAGAGAGGGATATCGTCAGAAGGTATCCCAGGCCCGTTTTTGAGCCTTCCATGCCCCCTGGCAGGCAGGACTCCACCATGGACTAGGATAACGTAGAAAACGTG
Source organism: Limulus polyphemus (assembly GCF_000517525.1). Lineage (NCBI taxonomy): Eukaryota > Metazoa > Arthropoda > Merostomata > Xiphosura > Limulidae > Limulus > Limulus polyphemus. Next base: position 2,738,949 of record NW_013665612.1, read on the forward strand.
TCGAGGTCTTAGAAATAAAAGTGAGCAGCTGCCTGGATGATACAGTCAGTCACTGCAACCACACAATCGTCTATTGATGGCAGACAG
>NW_013665612.1:2739979-2747174 GCF_000517525.1 Limulus polyphemus
ACTTTATGGCCAAGAAGGCAGGGGAAGAAACAGAAGTGCTAGAAGCACGAGAAAAGATGTGGCCGAGAGCATCAGCAATGCTCTGGACATCAGCAACTTCCTGGCCATTTGAGAGCAAGATGGAAAGGGGATGGGAAGCATACCTCCCAGTGACTTTCCGAATCTGGTCCCATACAGTTTTGAAACTGGTGGTAGAAGAGGTGCTAGTAGTAAACTTAATCCAAGACTCCCTTTGGCTTTGACATCGAACCTGCCGAGCATGGGCACGGGCCCACTGATAAACAATATGGTTAGAAAGAGAGGGATACCATTGGAAGGTATCCCAGGCCCGTTTTTGAGCCTTCTGTGCCTCCTGGCAGGCAAGACTCCACCATGGACGAGGATACCGTGGAAAACATGTCGAGGTCTTAGGAATAAAATGAACAGCCACCTGGGCAATACAGCCAGTCACTGCAACCACACAGACGTCTATTGATGGCAGACAGACGAAGGCAGAATCAAGTTCAGAGAGAGAGGTGAAAGATGGCCAGTCAGCCTGGTCCAGCTTTCACCGTGGCACTCGGGTCGGGTGGCATTGACCATGGCCAACCTCCCTCATAATGATAGGAAAATGATCACTGCCCCGTGGGTCACTGTCGACCATCCAAGAAAAGTGAGTGAAAAGTGAAGGGGAGCAAATCGAGAGATCAATGGCAGTAAAAGACTGACTAGGTGCATGAAGATAAGTATATGTTCCTGTATTGAAGATAGAAAAGTTGTGATCCGAGAGCATACGTTCTATGCAATGACCCTTCTCATCAATATCAGCACCACCCCAGAGAGGGTTGTGCCCATTAAAGTCTCCCAGAAATAAAAAGGGAGATATGTAGTAGAGAACAATAGCTTCTGAGCCTCAGGATAAGAGATGTTGTTAATAGTCTTCAAACTTCGATGACGAGGAACCCACTTTGAGACTAATAATGGCTGGAGACGGCTTAAATGGGTAATGAAGAAGCGTTATAGCGTTATACCTGATGATGACAAAACCTTGTCGAAACATTGTACATTTGCTGTCATGTTAAACTTATATTAAAGTCTTCAAACGTTGTATCTCTTTCTCCTCCACCCACTTAGGGCAAGACCTAAAGTAAGAGGGGTGGGAACAACTACAATTAACACAGTGAGGGTCCAGTTTGCACTCGTAGACATCGTGGCTCTTGCCACCACAACCCCTCTCCGATGTTTTCAGTGCCAGCGGTTCGGTCACTCAGAATTGGGAATATAGGTAGGATAAAATGAAATAAGACGGTCCCCCTCTGTGAAACGGCCATCCCTGTATATCATCAGTTGCGATTGGCTACTGTCTCGTGTGAATTATATGAAACCATTGTTTTTATGAACTCTGTATATGAACACACTGTTGGACGAGTGTGAACGTGAATGATCAAGCACCTCATCAATCTTTTTATTCTATTTTTTTCTGTTTTTTGCTTTTGAATAGATTCGATCTAAGGTAAGCAGTTTTAATTTTTTATTGCTTTAAAGTACATATTTTTTAGCTCAAACTCTAAAAGAAACACAACCCAAGTTCACTGATTTTTTTATAACGTGTGATTGCTTCATGATGACTGATGCAAGGTAAATTTCCTTTCCCCCGCAGGGCCTTCTTACTCCACACTAATGACATAAATTTCCACTTCTCTAGCACCTACTTTCTTTTGTCGTATTGTCGCAGTTAATACGCAACTTTCTTATGACCCATGATCTCTTCAATCCCTGCCGGGAGTATTTAAATTAATATTTAAGTTATTTGAATACAGTTGCTAAATGAAGAATTTAATTTAAATTACAGTTGTTATGAGTCAGATGGAATCCATTTTACCTAATTTTTGGTTCTGTTTTATCCAACCGTATAGGCAAAACGGCTCACATGCATCTTTTGAATATCTAAAAAGTTCTATGTCCAATCTTTGTTTTTAGCAATAAATGACATTTATAATATAGCATGGTTCGTTTTAACTCTTTCACTGCGGCTGGGACGTATATTTCCCAGTGCTCTCCTCCCCTCATACTGCGACTGGGATTTTTTTTACATTTTTGATCATCGGTGTTTAGGTGTTGTAGACACGGGAGGGTCATGTAAGTATGCCTGATGCACTTGACTCAGATTGCTTAGAAGATAGTGAAAGTGAGTCAAGTGGTGTTCAAATGTTTGATGATGAAGAAGTAATGAGACAAGAGGATGCTAGCTCTCCATCTAGCGATGATAGTCAAAATGATGAACTTGGACCCAGCAGAGGAAGGCGTGAATGGGTTAAAACCTTTTGCTTTTTCATGACGTTCGTCTTAATTGGTGAAACCCACATTCAAAGTTAAGGTGACCATATTGCTTTACATTTCTTTATCAATATTTATAATATTTATATCGTTATATAATCAACATAATTTCTATGAAACGGACAGATTTGATTATTTTCATTCTATAATTGTGAAGGTAATCTCTCAACAGTGACTTCACGAGTCCAGAAATTTATAGTTCAAAGAAAAAAAATTGTGTATCGTACATCCTTTTCGTTTTGTTGTTAAGCAAAAAAACTGCACAACGGAATGCCTTCACAGGGCCCACCGCAAAGATCGAATCCCAACTTTTAGCGTTATATAAATCTTCAACTTTACCCCTAAGCCACCGAGTGGAGGCGTGCATGGAACGTACTTTATTGAATGATACATTCAACTTATCAAGCCAACTACATTATCGATTCTGAGTATCTAAGTGTCGAAGGTGCTGTCTTTATATATTTGTTTTTACAAGATCCCGCGAAAAAATGCAATGTTAATTCTAGTCTAATAGAGAAACATATAAATCACACAGTTTCGGGTTTGTTTGTTTTTTTTGTTAAATAACTTGCTTGATAAAAACATAGAGTTGCTTGTTAGTTTTCACTATAAAAAACAAACGAAATTATCTAAGGAAAATGAATTCTTGTACCGAGTTATGAGTCAGCCTGGTTCATTAATCTAACTAGTCTAAACATGACGCGCAACTAATGATTCAGTGTATCATAAAATAAACAAACAACTTCAAGACTGGAGACCTAAGACGTTTCATTCATAGGTTTACAGTTCTCAACCACAGAATTCAGCCTTGTTTAAATTATTTCAGACGGTATTCAGTCCAGCCGTAAGACTAATAAGAAACGAATCCAATTTCCATGCAATCATTCATGATAAAAATGCGTACGTTTCACTTTTCATGGATGTTGTCCTATGGGTTTCTATCATGTTGTGTTCGTTTAAAAGCACTGAGGCATCCCAAAAGTATCATTTCTCACTTTTATTTCTCAAATTTATTCTTTTCTGGGTAATCTTTTCTATTCCCCGTATCCAAGTTTTGTGTCGAGGACAGCTGTCGAATTTCACGTCATTTTACAAATGGAAAAAGAGTTTCTTGAACCGAAAAAGCAGATAACATTCAATTTTCCAGCTGTACGTGAATGTCACCAGAGTGCGCCACGTTACACGCACTGAATGTAATATCCCTGCAACGTCGGAATGTGTTCATTTTGTTCAGTGCACGGTTTCGAGACACCTTTTATGGATTATAAAATTTCGTTAACTTCGTGTGAAGAATTGAACTATAAATATACCACGAGGTTAACACTAAACGTGAGGATATTTAAAAACAAAATTAATTAAATATGGCGTACAAAATGTTTTTAAAAAGCTGATCAGTTTGAAGAAACTAATATTCTTTTGTTTGTCCGCTAGTTATTTTACGTTTTGACAAGTTAGATGAATCCCCTAGAAATGTAAGCTATCTATATAGATTTTATGTATAAACAATTATGTCATGGAATAATTTTTGCTCTTATTTGACAAATGGGATTTTATCAGTTACGTAAAACAAAAATGAATTAATACTTTATACTCCATCTAAAAACACAGCCATTATTCTGAAAATTGATCAGAGAATTATTCTTAATAATGGTAAAAACTAATTAGAAGACAAAAGCACTTTTACAGTTCCAGATGAAAAATTTTGTCCATTATTATTAGAAGACTTAACTCTAAAACAATTTAATTGGCATTAGAACACTTTATAATGATTAGTTCTGTAAACTTTCTGTCCGTCAAAAACGAACTAACCTTTTGAGTTCGTCCTGCAATATAAAAATTAAAACATAAATGTTTTTATTTCCCCGAAAGAGGGCTGAAGGGCACCTGGAGGGATCACCTGTTTTAACCACTCGCATCCCTATACAGTAGTATGCTTTCTGTCAGTCAGTCAGTAGACACTAAAATGACGTCACATGAGGGACGCTTAACGTTACAATTTGTACTGCCATAACATCAGTAAAACGTGCGTATACCATGAATCACGAAGAGAATTGTGCACTCTGTAGGCTACAGTACAGCATGACATAGGAACTTCAAAAGCAAGAAATAGAAATATTTGTTACTCTTAATTGTGGTTCTATTTACCCTTGAAACAGAACACTTTCGAGGACCCTGCGGAAAAACATCTAGTTTTAATTTTGCGAAAAAACGTATGTGTAATAGAACAAAGTTTCGCACAGAAAAAAAATCAACATAATACAGACGTTTACAAAATTATAAATATCGTACTGGTTTTTATATCTTACTTGCTTAATATATTATGGTTAACGAGTAACACTAGTTCGTTTTCAGTAACATTTGCGAAAATTTGCTCATAAGTTTCAAATAGAGTGAGAAAAAAGCTGATAGCTGGAAAATCACTTATTATCTTATTAGCTGCAAGAAAATGAATTAGCTTTATTTTCATTGCTCGTTGGATTTCTGCTGCCCCTTACTAATAAATAACACGTGGAAAGAGATAATAATATTTGCTGCCATAAACTATTTGTTATTCTTGTCAAATAATCACTTGTTTTGTTTCGTTTTTAATTCTCTTTACCAAATCAACGATTCCCTTCACAGATGTGTTCACAAAATTCGTAATATAAGTATTAAGAAAAACATTCATTGCCCAAGTGCCCCATACGAGACGTTATTTATATTATACATCAGTTCAGTAGACGATCAACTCGCTAGTCAGAGGCCAATAATCAATATACCAAAACTCTTGATCCTCTTACATTAGAATATGTATATACACGTGTTTATCAGATGGTAAACCCCATCAAAATACTTGATCCACGTAATATTTTGGACATATTTTGTGTTTGTATGATTTCATACAAATAAGAACTAACTGTCCATTATGATAACGCTATTTTGAATTCGAACGATAACAGCTACCATTTTCAGCCTTTTAACAACGAAACATATTGATTCATGTAAGGCTTGGTTGAAGTAGTTTAATATATAAGAATAATATATATCGAAAGTATTTCCTCGTTCTAACTATATCCCATTATTTGAAAATGTTCGTTGTTCTACTGGGTTGTTCCGTATTCCTGAGCATGAAGTTAGAAAGAGGATTCTGTTTCTTTTCTGTAGTACATATTCTTTTATGCGTGTTTCAGAGGTTCAAACTGTTGAACCTATATAACCACGTTAACATAGAGGACAAAAAACGACCACAATATGTGATCGTTTTAGAGCAAGAATACTTTATTTCACTCTATAAAAAAAAAACCTCTGAATTCTTAGTTGTGGTTTTAATATAATTACCATTTCAAGCTGTGGATAATATTTTTTCTTACTATTTTTTGTTTAAGTTTCTAATGTATTTGGTTATGTACAGTAGAACGAGCATCAGCGGACAACGTGACACATTATGAATACAGTATTGTCGATGTCATTTTTCTCAATGTACTTTTGAAGTCGGTCCAATTGAAAAAAAACATCAAAAGGAATCATTTTGAAATAGATACACCGTTAAATATTTCAAATGTAGAAAAGAAATATAACACATAAAAAAATATACTAATCTTAAAAGCAATTCGAATTAAAGAGGCCAACATTCGCGGGGGAATGCAACACGTCTCCGCCACACAATCCCAGCGTGGCCAATTTTGACACCAGAAAAATTGAAAACTGTCTATATCACTGCTTGGGATCTGCAACGAGTATCTTAGTACTAAATCCTATAAACTGGTCGAAATATGGCCAAGGAATAGACTAAAACCTCAAAATTGTGCTTTTTGTGAGCTCTGACCCCCTAAAAAGACTCAAAATTGGCAAATCCAAATTCTTTGTATGTCAATGTGTTAGTAGCATAAAAATGTATATTTGTTACAATTTTCATCTTGATTGCTGTAAATGTAACAGCACAGGAACTCAAAATATACATTTTGGGATTGTTTTATCTTTGACCTCATTAAAAAAAGGCCTAAATAAAAAAAAATGAAAAAGGTATCTGGGCCGAAAAATGAAAGAAATGGCGGTCGACTGAAAAGTGTTTGAAAGAAGAAAAAAGAAAGAAAGAAAAAACAGTATGTCTCTCAGCAAAGACATGATTAGTCTTAGATTCAGTCTTTGTTTTCTTTAAGTGAAGCCTATAAAATGGTGTACAAATCCATTGTTATCAATATCATTCGAACTATACCTAATAAACAGTTATGTATAAAGTTGTTTTCAAAACATTTTGACCATATCGATAACTAGAAACGCAGGCTTCAATCGATTGAAGCAATATTCCGTGGCTCACAGAGGCAGCACATGCAGAATACATAAAGAAATCGCAATACATGTCTACGGATGCTTAACAGTGTGCTAACGTTTGTTAAGAATTGGGTAGAATAGCTTTAGCTGAGAAATATTAACTCGTTCTTTATTAAGTTTTGCAAGTGTTACAAGGTGATAAACATTTTACAAATATATAATTAGAACACACTAATCGTTTTGTATCACTATCTTTTACATATAGAATTAAAACACACTAATCGTTTTGCATCACTATCTTGCATATATAGAATTAGAACACACTAATCATTTGGTATCACTATCTTGCACATATAGAATTAGAACACACTAATCGTTTTGCATCGCTATCTTACACATATATAATTAGAAAAATACTAATCATTTTGTATCACTATCTTACACATATAGAATTAGAAAAATACTAATCGTTTTGTATCACTATCTTACACATATAGAATTAGAAAAATACTAATCGTTTTCTATCACTATCTTGCACATATAGAATTAGAAGAATACTAATCGTTTCTATCACTATCTTACACATATAAATTAGAAAAATCACTAATCATTTGGGTATCACTATCTT
>NW_013665612.1:2747195-2772358 GCF_000517525.1 Limulus polyphemus
ATCTACTATCTTGCACATATAGAACTTAGAACACACTAAACGTTTTGCATCGACTATCTTACACATATATAATTAGAAAAATACTAAACGTTTTGTATCACTATCTTACACATATAGAATTAGAAAAATACTAATCGTTTTGCGTCGCTATCTTACACATATATAATTAGAAAAATATTAATCGTTTTCTATCACTATCTTACACATATATAATTAGAAAAATACTAATCGTTTTCTATCACTATCTTACACATATAGAATTAGAAAAATACTAATCGTTTTCTATCACTATCTTGCACATATAGAATTAGAAGAATACTAATCGTTTTCTATCACTATCTTGCACATATAGAATTAGAAAAATACTAATCGCTTTGCATCACTATCTTGCAAATATACAATTGGAACACACTAATCATTTGGTATCACTATCTTCTACATATAGAATTAGAACACGCTAATCGTTTTGTATCAATATCTTACACATATAGAATTAGAACACACTAATCGTTTTGCATCACTATCTTACACATATAGAATTAGAAAAATACTAATCGTTTGGTACCGCTATCTTACACATATATAATTACAAAAATACTAATATTTTGTATCACTATCTTACACATATAGTATTAGAAACACTAATCGTTTCGTATCACTATCTTACACATATAGAATTAGAACACACTACTCGTTTCGTATCAATATCTTACACATATAGAATTAGAAAAATACTAATCGTTTTGTATCACTATCTTACACATATAGTATTAGAAACACTAATCGTTTCGTATCACTATCTTACACATATAGAATTAGAACACACTACTCGTTTCGTATCACTATCTTACACATATAGAATTAGAAAAATACTAATCGTTTTGTATCACTATCCTACACATATAGAATTAGAAAAATACTAATCGTTTTGTATCACTATCTTACACATATATATAACTAAGAATCCAGTTATTTTAAAAGCAAGGAAACTGTTGCTGGCATTGTGTTCGACCTGTACATTGTGTGGATTATATTGGTTAGTAGATAAAACAAATGTTAGTAATTTTTAAACTGCATACGATGCGCTTAAACAATAGGTACGAAACTAAATATTCCAATGAAGTAAATGTTGTATTGAAATTTATATACTTCTGTCAAAATACATAATATGTTCTGTAAAATCTTGCACAATGTTACAACTGATAATAAGTCCTAAATGAGTCCTGAAGGAATGGTAAAGTAATATTTTCACCATTAACCAATCTCAGTACAAGATACAATATAACAAGCTGGTTCAGTGTGAGCTTAATTTCTTTTTTTGTCCAAAGGCTTCTCGTGAGCAATTAAAATCTGATATTCAATAAAAAGTGAAAACATGATTACCAAGTAGACATTCACCAAATATATATATATATATATATATACATTGTAAGGGTTTAAAATAAAATGTACATTTTCTTCTACACTGAAACGCAACATAAGAAAGAAATAACGTTTTGGACTAAATAAAAATAAAATAATAAAATTTTAAAATCAGAGTATCATCAGGATTTCACTATATTACTTTACACTCTCCAACAAACGGATTGAAAAAGTATGGAATCAGAAACGTTTTCGAACTTTTTAGTGTACTGGAAATCTATGTCTTTATAGGCTTTATAATTATCAATAACTTCTGGTCAAAGCGAGCTACTTACATATATCAGAACTAAACTTAACCCAGGATTTAGCGTAACTAATGTAACTAATTCAATACTGGTCTACCTTTATAACATTATCAATATCGTAGTATATATGGTGCTGCCATCTATCGCTACACCATTTAGCTAAAAGCTTCTGTTGCAATTAATAGTCTTTCAGAGATTTATGTTTGCAATTTTTTTTCGATTTTATGTTTTCTTTCCGTGTCACTCTTTGCTGTTATTTTCAAAGTTATTTATAAAATTTCACATAAGGTTTTAGAGCAATTTCATGGTATCTAAGTAAAATTAATAACTATACCATACATACTCTACGAAAGTTGTTCTCAACCTGTGGTTCTCATACCTCTGGAGAGTACGCGAAAACTTTTGAAAAAACAGTAAAAGAAAATAAGCCTCACACCTCAAAATTGGAGAGCATTCTCGATGAGTTATTAACATATTCCACCATGCAGCTCTCAACGTTTGCACGCTGTTGAGTCACTTTTGGGTTATTTATTTTGATTTACCTTTTTATTAATATAAATTACCCTTAAGTTGTTGTTCTTTAAAAATATATATATAGGGTAAATAATTTTTATTTAAAAACTTACGACAATCGGTGTTTTTTCACACGGTGTTTTTTGACGTTCTGCCCATTCCTACTTCGTGTTGCTTTTAAACTAAATGAAAGGCGTATATAGCTTTTTTTTGTTTTGTTTTTTTGTTTTTTGAATTTCGCGCAAAGCTACACGAGGGCTATCTGCGCTAGCCGTCCCTAATTTAGCAGTGTAATACTAGAGGGAAGGCAGCTAGTTATCACCACCCACCGCCAACTCTTGGGCTACTCTTTTACTAACGAATAGTTGGATTGACCGTCAGATTATAAAGCCCCCACCTGTTTGGTGGGACGGGTATTCGAACCCGCGACCTGCAGATTGCGAGTCGAGCTCTCTAACCACCTGGTCATGCCGGACCTCCGATAAACTGAACCTGTATACATTCTTTCACTCCCGAGGCACAGCATCGTCATAACCCGATAAACTAAACCTATATACCTTCTTTCACTCCTGAGGATCAGCATTGTCATAACCCGATAAACTGAACCTATATACCTTCTTTCACTCCTGAGGATCAGCATTGTCATAACCCGATAAACTGAACCTATATACCTTCTTTCACTCCTGAAGATCACCATTGTCATAACCCGATAAACTGAACCTATATACCTTCTTTCACTCCTGATGATCAGCATTGTCATAACCCGATAAACTGAACCTATATACCTTCTTTCACTCCTGAGGATCAGCATTGTCATAACCCGATAAATTGAACCTATATACCTTCTTTCACTCCTGAGGATCACCATTGTCATAACCCGATAAACTGAACCTATATACCTCCTTTCACTCCTGAAGATCACCATTGTCATAACCCGATAAACTGAACCTATATACCTTCTTTCATTCCTGAGGAACAGCATCGTCATAATCCAATAAAACCAAGCATGCATATTTTATGTTTAGGGTTTAAAACAACTGTGACAAAATAAATCCTCTCCAAACCATTATCGTAAAGTTTTATTTTTACGGACCTTTCCACTCCCGGATACAGGGTTAACACAACTTCTTATAGAGACTGGACAGTCTGTGTTGCAATCAGCAATTCTAATAACTGATGTTTTTGTGTGTTTTGAAATTAATATAACCTATTCCATTTTTCTTTACACTTATTTCATTAATTCATACTGATTACAATGCTAATAATATATATATTTTCGGTTAATTTGTATGCTTATAAAGATTATTTTGCATTAATACATTACCTAAAAATAATCGTAACAAACATTGCAATATCTTATTGTTTTCTTCCTGCAAAGCGACATAATTGGCTTTCTGCACTCTGTCCACCGCGGAGAATAGAGACCCGAATTTTAGCATTGTAAGCCTTTAAACTTACTGCCATCCCAACGAGGGGCAGTGCTATATTAATTTGATATTCAAATTTGTTTATTGGATTTAAATTCATACATTTCAAAAGAGAGCTGTACCATTTCAAAACAACTAACGTTTAGTGACGAGAGACTTTTCAGACATAAAATGCATAAGTTCATTTTTTCACTAAAGTATATTAGGTAAGCATTGGAAACAGAAATCCAAGAACAGATAATTAGTGTGTGTTTCAAAAAATAATTAAAACTATTCAAACTTAAACTTCCTACCTTTAGGAGAACACGTTTTAGTTTTGTTTTGTTTTTACGAGGAGAAAACAATGTATGTTTATCATACTTTTAAGGTTTTATGTTTGGTTCTTGATAATTCTAGTAAATTTAAGCACGCAGGATACGAATAAGATGTTTGTTTATTCTCTTAGAAATACAAACTGATATGGTATAAACCAACTATCGCGAGAAACGTTCATAAAATTGTTTTTCATTTTGTTTTTATCAAAGGCAATTAGTTTTCCAATAATATCTAAAACATATTAGGATTACGTAGAACAAGTTTTTCTTTTCTTGAAACACTCAGTATTCAGACAAAGAAAAGTGTTTAGATAAAACTTAACTAATGAAAATACGAAAAGAATAAGTAATTAAGTAACAACAAGTTTGCAAACCCTTCTTTAACATAATGTCAGTGACTTCCAATTGTCAGCAAGTCTTCGTTGTTTCCTGAAAGATATTATTCAGATAAAAATCCACGTGTGTTATTTTTTATTACTTTACATTCGAAATTCTCAACTGAATAGCTTAAGTGATTATTAATTAATTATAATTTCTGAAGCTGAGTGCTGTTTGTTTGTTTGAAGTTAAGTACAAAGCTACACAATGGGCTATATGTGCTCTGCCCACCACGGGTATCGAAAGCCGGATTCTAGCGTTGTAAGTCCGCAGACATACCGCTGTGCCACTGGGGGCGCTAAGTGTTGTAAAGCATCTTACGTCGCAAATATGTAAACATTTTAAATGTGAACTATAGTTTATACAAAATGGTGGCGAATGCAACATTAAAATCGCGATATCTGTGGTTTCTAATAATACATAAAATACGTGTTTTTTTCAGTATTTCTAGATTCTTGGTGACATAAATTTTTTAAGGCCCATCCCAGATTAAATTACTATATGTTTTTGTTTTTCATGGTAATTTATGGTTAATTTTTTAATAAAAGAAATATTATTGTGTTTATAGCGCTTTAAACTTCATAATATTTTTATGATTAATGATGTGCTTGAAAATGTGATTATCTTGAGCATATTGGCATTAAGCAATAAAACAAAGAGCACTTCCGAAAACGAAACTGAAACCAGACGCCTGCAACTGACGTGTGAATGAGTTTTCATATAGTGTATAATGTCCGAAGCAAAAAGCTGCCTCGTGTTTTTTGTTGTTGTTGTTTATTTATTTATCTTTATTTTTTAGAAACTTTCTTTCAAACCAATAGTAACGAAGACGTTACTTAATTTCATTATCGAAATCAAAATTAATCTTATAAATAAAAATATAAGAATGCTCATAATCTAGTTAGTAGCGAAATGATATCGACCATGTAGTGAAATTAGTTATTATTTTTGTGATGTAAAATTAGCTAACTCTGCAAGTCTGTTTCGATTATCCCAAAAGTGACAAAATTAATAATAACTATATACGTTTTTGATTACAAGATAAAGTTTTATATACTTTTTACACAATAATAGAGATAAATTACGTAATGAAAATATACGTATATCTTAGGAATGCCAAAAATTGTGCATATGAAGCGATAAATAGCTTTTCGTTTTTCATTTTCGTGTATCTTAACAATGTCAGTGAATAGCTAGAACATTGTGCCATACAACCTAGGCAACAGTTCAATCTCTGATGACATAAGTATCTAGTTCGTTTTATCATACTTAACAGCTCGTTCACTCTAAATAAGTAATGTTCTAGGACTGGAATTTTTGGCTACTTGAAAATGGTGCAAGTTATGTTTAGTTGTTTGTAATTATGCACAAAGCTACACAATGGGCTATCTGTGCTCTGCCCACCACGGGTATCAAAACCAAAATCTAACAAATTAAACCAACATTGGAGAGAACCGAATACAGTATCTTACCCATAATTCTGAAAAACAATAATGCACTAGACTGTAATCAGATTAATAGTACAAACATTAGAATATAAACAAGAATGGTGTTAACTTTGATAAGAATAGATATATTAAACCCACATCGTTCATAATATTATATGAATTCGACATTATTGAAAATTATTTACACAGCTGAAATATGTGTTATTTAGCACGTCATTAAATATTGCAATAAAATTAAGTCGTTTGATTCTTGTTCAAGTTGTCTAATAATGTATATTAAATATTAAAATACGGGTTCTTAACGGTTTGGATCTACACACAAAATCCATTTTACCAAAAAATAATAAAATTTCATTAAATTCTTCTTTTCTACTTTCACTTTGTTTCAGCCCCCTAGTGGCTCACAACGCTAGAAACCGGATTTCGATACCCCTGGTGGGAAGAGCGCAGATAGTCTAATATGCTTCAATTTCAAACAAACAAATACTTTGTTACAAATTAGTTATACTTCATTGCTGTATTTATATTATTCAAATAAGTTCAAATTCCGAATAAGAGAAATTTGAAGAAGAAAAATATTATGGTGTGATGTATATATATGTATATATTATGGTTCATAGCAAACGTGATCTTCTATGTATATCATAAATTCAAACAGTTGCGAAACTACACTAACGAGACTAAGATTATCCAACCTCTTATTTCAAATTAATTCATATAATCTTAGTAAAGATTTGTTTTGATAAACTTTGTTGGTTAACAGAAACGTACTTCATACAAACCCAATTAAAAGTTAAAGAACAAATAGGAAAGCATATTATTTTATAACAACATAAAAATCGGTAACTTTAAGTCCCTTATATGAGGATAAGTTTAAAATATCCATCATATTTCTTGAGAATGGCTTATTAGTGAAACATTTCATTTTAATACAATACATAGTTTCTATACTACGTCTTAAAACACTAACTCAGCTCTCCACTCAATAGAAAGCCTGCTTGTTATTTTGACATAAATATGTTTCATCTGGCACAAATATTCAAGAAAAATTTTTAGTTTCATGTAAAATTATAAGATAAAATAAAAGTAAGAACAGCATTTTTTTTATTTATTATCAAGCTCAATGTTGCCTTTACTAAAATGAACTTAATTGCTTCTTAGATCGACATGTCGTTATATTCAAACCAGAACCATTGATATAAGTATTCAAAACAGCCAATTTACCATAGATTGGGAATATTATGAGCCATTAAGAAAAACAATAGTAAACATGTTATTTTCTAGCCACGTAGGAGCACTGAGTATTTTCTGAATCTTTCTTTGGAATTTTGATGCTCATAGGATTGGTCCATGTCACTCTCAGAACTGAAAACTTACACGCTTTTAGTAATAGTACAAATTACTTTATACCAAAAGTCGCTCTCAGGTTGAGAACTTACAAGCTTTTAGTAATAGTACAAATTATTTTATACCAAAAGGCACTTCTCGGGAATGACGACTTACAGGCTTTTAGTAATACCATAAATTATTTTATATCAAAAGTCACTCTCAGGAATGAGAACTTACTTGCCACAAATCAGGATTCCAAGAATCAAAGAGAGCAGTGAAACCTTTAGGTTCCTCTTTTTGTTTTACTGTAATGATAACAGTGTTGTCCAAGCTACGTTCAGTCGGATCTGTGCGTATATAATTCTTAAAAACAAACATAAACGGTATTACATTCACGTGGTTGTACGAAAACAAAATAATAAAAACAATCAACCATCTTAGAAAATTCTAATTATTAGTATTACAATATGATCACTAAAAATAAAACAACAACAGCAAAACGTCTACACACATAAATAATAGCTTTGAGCCTGAAATTAAAGCTCTTGTATTACTATATATAGCATTCATAGAAAAGTAAGTTGTTTGTCTCCAGAATTCGTTCACTTTGTAACATTAATTCAGAGTAATTACAGATTTACATTTTTCAACAAGATACATCAGATAAAAATAGAAAATTCCACATAAAAAGCAAAAATCACAAAGCATCATCTACAATAATAAAAGAGCATGTCTGTGTGTGTGTGACCGCCATAGCTCCAAGAGGAAAGAACATAGAAATCTGAAATTTTGAAAGCATACTAAGAGAAACCTGAGAGTATGCACCTGGGTATTATGACTTATCCACATGCGTGCACGTACGCATATTTTTATGAGACAAGCTAGCGAAAATACAACATAGAAAGAAATGTGACCGCTATATCTACCAAGAAAAAGAACCTATAAAACTGAAATTTTGCACCCATACTAAGTGAACCCTGAGAGTGTGCACCTGGGTATTATTACTTATCGTATCCACGTGCGTGCGCATCTTTTTAATGAGGCAAGCTAGCGAAAAACCACGTGGAAAAGAAGTGGTTCATTATATTACAAATAGAAATCGCAGACAAACAGGCACGCAAGTGTGTGTGCATGCGCGCATGCGCGTGTGCACGTACTTGTCTGTGTATATGAGACCACCATATCTCCAAGACGAATCAACCTAGAAACATGAAATTTTGCACCAATACTAAGCAGATCCTGAGAGTGTGCAACTGGGTGTTATTACTTATTCATGTGAGTGCGCGCATGCGCATCTTTTTATGAGGCAAGCTAGCAATAAACCACATAGAAAAGAAGTGATTCCTTATATAACAACTTCTAATATATAGAAAAGCTAGTGCATTTTGGTAACAATGCGTTCAAACAATGGCATTTATGTCATGTTGCGTAGCAACAAAAGTCTATAGGTTATACTTTTATGCTAAAATGGGTTCAGAGTACACACACTATCAACCTAATAACCCGAACGAAGCTGGGTACTTTCGCTAGTATAAAATAAGTAGTCCAGAATAATATAATAATGTAAGAACAATGATTTTGAAAAATATTTCAATAAAAATTGAATATGCAAAGGAATAGTCTTAACTAATGTCTACCAGTATTTTCGCGGATTTATTTTAGAAATAAAAATTCACTCTGAAATGTATATCGAAAATAAATGCTACTCAAAACATTCAGACAATTAAATCTGCCAAAATTATCAGTCATTAATCAAAACATTTGTCTAAGATCTTGCGAAACTTTATTTTGTAACTACCAGGGTGTTGAAAAGTTGTTTAAAACATTTTAGTAACCAAATCATGTGCAAATACATTTTTGAGACATTAATCTAAGATTGTTAACTATATCTTATGGAGTCGCCATCTATCGATCACATATATAAACTTAAGGTTATCACTTTCATATTACACAAAGCACTACTAATTTTCTTTGTAAACACAAGATAATTACACGTACTTTCGATCGCAATAAAAAAATTGCTCTATTAATACAAATATTTTTTGTATTCTATATTTTACAAAACGACTCTTTAAGTAGCGTTTAAATATAACGGAGCAAAACAGGCAGTTAGAGGGTTACTTTAAAAGTAAATATCGCTATCAATATTTTTTACCTCAGCAAGCTGTAAAGACATCTTCTTTTCTTCTTCGCTTGCTCCATCTCCAATCCAAACAAACACTTCTTCTCCGGAATCCAGCACCATAACATCATCAACAGACAGGTCCTGTGTTAGTTGAGTATAAACACTTATCTAACCGACTACATCACCAAAGTTTAAAATAAATTAGGATTCCCTAATCGATTATAAGAACAATATAATAAAGTTATCGTTTCATATGACAATAAAAATTATGAGAACTTTCTAAAATTTTTAAGTTTTCTTTTCATGAAATCTCACATGCAGTGCCCGATTTAAAATATTTGAATCGAAACTCAACTAACTAGCATAACTTATTTGACTTCCTTACACTTAAACCTTATGTTTTTTTAATCCTCCTTGGTCAGTAGTAAGATTACGGACATAGAACGCTAGAATTCGGGGTTCGAACTTTTTTTTACTTAAAAATCAACCCATCATTTGTTCAGAAAAAGATTACCTGCACTTGACATCACACCATTCAATGCAATCATAAAGTAACAACTGAATAATGTAAGAAACATTAAGTTTTTACCTTGAAGAAGGATTGAATGAGTTAAATTATTAAATTATTTTCATGTTGTTTTATCATCACTTTTTATGCAGGTGATAGAAACGACTCTGAGAAACTTTCTTGACAGTCTTACCTTTCAAACTTTCGATCTTGAGTTTGTGTCTTCATAAATAATGAAAAAAAGTAATATACAATAACAGGTACGTTTTCCTCGCTAGAATAAAGCGCTAAATCCTAACACATAAACTTATCAATGTCTAAAGAATGGGAAATAGATTATACCTCTTGCGTAAAGTTGTAGATCTCTTCCACTTTGAACTTTACATTTTCAATAGAACACTTGAAAAGTCGTGACTCCAACAACGGCTTATCCGGCAGTTCCCGTGACTTCTGGTATTCACCTTTTCCTCCAATACTATTCCAGAACTCTTTTGGTTCTTGCTCTTCTTGAACTTCTACGATGTTTCTAACGAGTGAATATTTAAAATACTTTAGGCATTTCTTTTGTATGTAAACATTTATTAAGAACAAGATGTCAATTTTGACATGTGCGTTTTGTAAATGCATTATACTAAGATGTCGGTTTTAAGAACAAAAACATCTTATGAAGAGCCTTCAAGATCTAAAAATATATATTCTTGATTCTTATTCCAACTATCAAATCCTTAAAAAGTACTTAATGTCCTCTAGCATAGTAAATTAACCACTAGATCTAAAGTGATTTCTTTCAAAACATAGATTTAGATCGTTATAAAAATGAATGAACATTTATTTTAAGTGAATGCGTTTACATATATAATAGTAGTTGTTTTACCGGCCTGGCGAAATCGTTGGAGCAATATTCTTGGCCATGGTTTGCTCCTCTTCATTAGACTCCTACAAAAGGAAGAGGAACAATATTTAGTTACTCCAGAGAACAGCAATATGGTTTATAATACTTGTAGATGAATACAACAATTAGGACTTAACATAGTTTATATAAGATTTGTAGAGTTTTTGAATACTTTTTAACTCACCATGTATCTTAAATTAACTTAGGTGTGTGAATAACATTATGTCATGTACCTAATTTGTTATTCGATATTATACAGTGGAACAACTGTTTAATGATTATATATAGATATCACATATTTTCCTTTTTTTTTTTTTCAAAGATGAAATTATGCTTTAAATTTTTCCTTTGGCGAAAAAGAGAAAAAAATCTACAATATCTATATATAATAATTAAATAGAGTTTGTGTAGTTTAACTAAATCTTCTTCATTATCACTAGCGAAGCAGAAGTAACCAAATGGCATTTAGCTTCGATTAAGTGTTGTTGTTTTTTTATTAAGAAAAGCAAAATCAGTCTAAAATACGTCTTATCAGTTTACAAGAAAGGAACAGAATCGGTTAGCTTTCCTAAACCTACAAAAATTGGAGCTTGATTTAGAAATAAGTGATTCCCCGTTCATTCGGGTAAGGTTTACCAGAAAGACATCAATATTTACTGGTGTATCCAAACATCTAGTACATACGATCTCTTTAAGTTCTCAGACTAATAGAATAAATAAGTGTACTCCATTTGTGAAAAACGTTGAAACGTACAAAGATTCACTTCACTCAAAACTAAAATAGAAATTGTATATAATCAACAAATCAAGATATTAAAAAATATGGAAAATAAATGTTGGACAAAATATAAGATCACTGAAAGAAAGTATCAACTTGCAAAACGAAACTTAAGCCAACAAAGAGAATAAAATCAATGGATAAAGTTTAAGCCCCTGAAAGAAACAAAAAAAAAACGGACTGATTAAAAATGTCCAATGCAGGCATGGCCAGGTGGTTAGGGCGCTTCTACGCGCAATCTGAGGGTCGCGGGTTCGAATCCCTGTCACACCAAACATGCTCGCCCTTTCAGCCGTAGGGGCGTTATAACGTGACGGTCAATCCCAATAATCGTTGATAAAAGAGTAGCCCAAGAGTTGGCGGTGGGTGGTGATGACTAGCTGCCTTCCCTCTAGTCTTACACTGTTAAATTAGGGACGGCTAGCGCAGATAGCCCTCGTGTAGCTTTGCGCGAAATTCAAAAACAAACAATTCCTAACAAAATTCAATAGAAACGATAACTTTATAAAAAAGGGAGTTTATGCATTTACTTTAATTTTTAATTTTTAACTCAAATTTCTATAAGATTGCGTAGTTAAAAGGTGATTCATAGTTAATTTCACGAGTCGGTAATAACACTAGCTCGTGTTGCTTTGCGCGAAATTCAAAACAAGACAAATAAAATAACACCAGTTCACTCGCTTACTGTCACAAAGATTTTCTACGTAATTTATGAGGTTGCATTTACCTTTCCAATCCATATATATGTCATTTGTGGAGTCTCAAGCACGAAAACATCGTCAGAATTGAGTGATGATGTCTTTTCAGGAACCTTATGCAAGAACAACCAGAAAAATAGCTTTACATCTAGTAGAAAAATACACGCTCAGGTTTAACTTACTGAATACAGTACAGTTGAGTTTATACTGACTTATCTCCAAGACTTAGTGCATTCCGGGGTCTGGTGTATTAGGTCAAATACAAACAAAAATTGTGAATTAAAAAGTTAAAAACAGCCAAAATGAGATATAATATATATATATATATATAATAAAATGACGTTTCACCACCGTTAATGTAACATTATCAGAAATATATATACAATGAAACGACGTTTCACCACCGTTAACGTGGCATTATCAAGACGCTTTCTTTTCTATCCCATTTTAGCTATTTACGAATTGGATTTCTTTTAGTGTGTGGGATGATACCTTCAGAATTTATATTCTAAAAACTAACTTTTTAAATATAAGTCAAAGGTTTCAAACTGACACTTTGTGAACTGAATACAAATAATTGCATCTGAAAACAGATTTAAAAGTTCTTTTTAAATGAGTGCATCTTAAATTTATCTCGTTTATTATACTAATCTGTTAAATTTAGTGCATTTGTTAAGTACAAATAAACGGAAGTTGACTTTATTTGGTGAGAATGTTGTGCATACTAGCCTAAATACCAATTTATTAGTTTAGTTGGATTAAACTTCTTTAAGATTAATTTATAAAAACCATAAAGCTAAACTCATTTTTTTTAAATAAATGTGTTTAACAGTTTTACGTTTATTTTTTTATTATTATTATTCATACTTATGGTATTTGAAAAGTTTACGAGAGGGCCTTAAAAATTTAATCGAGATAAGTATTGACCTTCTAACCATTATTTATATTGGGTTATTCTAAAACCAATCAATTACCTTAGATTTGAAGGGTTTTTCACCCCAATTTTTTTAACATTTTTGAAATTCCTATGATATCCCTTATAAATTACCGAATAAAAAAGCTACTGAAAGTTAATCACACTTCATAACAACGGTCCTTGCTACTCATGGAATTACACTTTCCAACCTTCGATCGTGCTCAGCCTGATGATTATGATTGCCCAACTTTTAAGTAGGTCAGAAGCATAAATGTTTACTGGAGTTGTAGCATAGATAGACGTGACAGAAGGAATGTAGTCGAATGGGATTGTTATGATTTCGGATTCTTTGACCATCTTTCTCAGGAAAACAGGCAATGATTTCAAGATTTGGCTAAAAGCTCGTGAAATTTTGATACTGCGACAGTTATTGTCAAGCAATTTGCAAATATACATAACATCTCGACCACTACTATATCTCAGCCCGCCTAAAGAACAAAAGGCCTCGTCGACACTGGATATGGCAGATATTATTTGGTTGACAATATTGTTATGTTCGTACACTTTCTTTTATATGAGAAGTCCTTATTAATAATTCATATCCTTGTTTGTCATATTTTTATCAAAATCAGGAGATATACCAATCATCAACGCAGTAGCTGCTTGGGTCGGAGGATTCTCTCTGTCGTAACATTGGCCTTCACTTTGTATACAGGGGCGTTGTTTCAGATTCGTCTGGGATGTAGTTTCGTAGAGAAGCCCATTGCTGTTCTAAACGCTCTGCTGTGTGATTTTTTTTTTCGTTTACACTCAGGAACACATGAGGATTCTGTTTTCAAATATTGTGCCATTTGAGTCTAAATCGTTTGATAATCTTGCTATATCAAAATCTTTCCTCGAATATGGTTGGATATATTCCTTCAGTCATTTATGTATACGTGTCTTCGGTAAACTGTCGAACGGTCGAGAACTCTTCGTGAACCAAATATATATATGCTGTACATGTCTCCTGCTCATTACGTCATGGCTCTATCTATACCAATACCCCACTGCTAACACAAATGCAAATCGTTCATATAAAATGCGATTGATCTTCTGTGTTTATTGTTACTTTAATATTATATTGAGTACCTCAAAAAAGATGGAAAAAAGCCCCTCTTTCCTCATCTAGAAAAACATCAGCATTCAGTGGATGAGTTGAAACAATTTGAACAATTATACTGTTCAAAATATCTGTATCATAGCTTTGAAATCTAAACAATTAAATGCATGCATACTTCAAAAGACATAACCATTATTACCTGTTCTGCTCGTGTGTCCCACTCACAAGTACCTTTAATGTGAAACATCCTGGTCCCGTCTTTGTCGTAGGTGTCATGGTCGTGGATGTTTCGAAAGCCGCTAGCGTGACCTCCCATGAAAGTTATCATCTTACCCTTGAAGATGTGAAGGAAATGTTTGGGCTCAACACCTTGAACCACACGAACCTGTTAAATAAAAACCCTAATTACCAGAAATGAAAAGAAAAACGCATTGAACCCTTCCAAACCTCACCACAATTACCCATATAAAAAGGGCTATTTTTTTCTCAGTAATTACTGTAATTAAAGATTAGGAAGCCTAAATATTAGAAACGTTTATAAAGATAAAAACAAGGTAACTAACAAATCCCTTATTAATTTCACAGCAATGGTTAACACAGATTAACTGGTACGTCGATTGCGAATTGCTTAGCTTTAAGCTTTTACTTTACTTCATATTTAAATATATAAAAATAAATGTTATTGTATCAAACGTCTTAAACTAAAAATGAAAATTTATTCGTAATTTTAGCGAATTCCAGAATGTCCACTTTACCTGAGTAGCTTTGCCTCCCAGATCATTGTCCAGTTTAACAGTCCAGATAGCTGACGAGGTTTTTTCATCCTGGGTACTATCCAAACCCTGTAAACCAAGAAAAATAGAACAATGGTCCATAATTTAAATACAAATATATCTTGAAAGAAAGGTAGTACTGAAAAATAGAATCTACTCTAAATTTTTAAACATTAGAAACAATCAAGTAGTATACACCACATAAATCAAAAAGTTGTCAAGAATCTGGGAAGTGTAAACTTACAATATAAACTTACAATGTAATATATAAATTCAAATTAGTAACGTTAATTGGGTTAGAGACTCTTCAAACTACACTAAAAGAAAACTAAAATAGAAATTGCATATAAATAGTTTTGACAATTGTGTTTTATAAACCTATGGTTTGAATCAAAAATTGACTTTAGAAACAAAAACAAAGTCTCTAATCACCTGCCAAAAGTAAATAATGAAGTGTTGTCGTTCATTTTTCAAGTACGTGTATTTGATAACATAGCTGTCACCACCAAAAAAGAAACCGTATATATTGGGGTCGAGAGGTGATAGCTCGAAATTTTCGATTCTCCATATCTACAAAGTTAAATAACAATTATAGATATTAATATTCATGTTTCAAACAACCTAATAAATACATACTTCATTATAATATTTTTGATTATTTAGCTCTATTTTTATTTAAATTTCATTATTAAAACTAATATACAAGAGGAAAACACTTTTCTCTCTTCTATGTAAATTTGAGCAATATTCTGGTTCACAATATTCTTATATGTAACACATAATATATTTAAAATTTTCTTTCTGTTTGGTTTGGTTTTGTTTGTTGTTGTTGTTTTTTTACATCTGATAAATACAAGTACAACATAAGAAAAAACTGAAGCTGGTCTCTTTTTTTTTTACTATTATTATTTTTGAAAGTGACATTTCTTGTTATATATATATATATATATATATATATATTCATATAAATACAAAAGTTCAAAATACAAAGTTATAATCAACTGCAAGATGATGAAAAGTTCAGTACCTAAACCACAGATGAACAATTAAATTAAATTCGCGCAGAACA
The DNA here is from genome assembly GCF_000517525.1 of Limulus polyphemus. Classification (NCBI taxonomy): domain Eukaryota; kingdom Metazoa; phylum Arthropoda; class Merostomata; order Xiphosura; family Limulidae; genus Limulus; species Limulus polyphemus. The sequence goes on from NW_013665612.1 coordinate 2,763,133, forward strand.
TCACAAGCAGATATGATAAATTATAATAATTACAGGGTATAATTTCAGGAAGATAACTACTGCGGAAGCACCTAGAAGGCGTTGGTGTTGGGGAGTATTATCACGTTTTCTCCAATTATCTTTCAAAAGCAGGTAACAAACTAGTCATGACGAACAGCTAAACAAGAGGTAAAGCCAAAGTGCTTAAACCTGTAAATTCCTAGATTTAGACTACAATTCATCATCCATGGCCAATTGTGGATGTGGTATTAACCTTATACAATATATATTTGCGTATATGAATCAAACATTTCGTTTTCCATACCTCAGTCTGTCCCGAGCCATCATCAGGCATAAAGCCAAACGCTTTTCCCAAACTTTTAGCAATCAGTCTCCTTTTTTTCCGATGAAGAGACAGAATGTTAAATCCTCCATCTGGTTGAGTTTCTAAAAAGTGAGAATCGTCTAAAATGTTGTTGTTTTTTTGTTTGTTTTTGTAACTAATTCTAAGAAACTTGGGCTAAAGAAGAGCTAATTCATAGACCTGCCTTAAATGAAAAACATTATCACAATCAAGTCATATTATAACGGTTAAGAACATTGAGCATGGTGTTTAACAGTGTACAGCAACTGCTTAGAATGATTTTGAATAAGTACTAATCTTTGAACACTTCAGTTAGAACGCTTGCATAGCAATAGATCTTGGCAAATCTTAGAACACTTCAGTTAGAAAGCCTACATTATGATAGATCTTGGGAAATCTTGGAACATTTTAGTTAAAAAGCCTACATTACGATAGATCTTGGCAAATCTTTGAATACTTACAACGTTAATTACTATTGTTAATAAAATCGTTAGAAGAAGGTCAATATGTACATTAACTAATTTTCCTACGCATTTGCTTCATTATGTCACATAAATCAAAATTCTTGGGGAAGGTGAACAGCTCTTTTTTTGTCGAAAAACTATCTTACTTCAAGTCTAAGATGATAACTGTGCTATATAATACTAACTTCATTAAACATGTTTATTTCAATGAAGTGTCTTAGAGGTTATTTCATGAAACCGTATCATTAGATCACTTTACATGTAACATAAATTACCCTTTTATGGTTTTCTTGGTCAGTTCACCTGTTACCGATCCGTCAAGTTATTTCTTTATACTGTTAATCTTGTATTGGGCCTTTTTTATACCTGTATTACACCTTCTTTATACTTAGATTATACAATTCTTAAGCCTATATTACACCTTCTTTGTATATGTATTACACTTTTGTACCTGTATTATATCTCTTTATACTTGTATTACACCTTTTTTATACCTGTATTATATCTCTTTATACTTGTATTACACCTTTTTTATACCTGTATTATATCTCTTTATACTGGTATTACACCTTTTTTATACCTGTATTAACATCTACATTATAGTCCAATACACAATGCTTATTATTCAAAATGACCCCACGAGTGACCCACCAGCTATCTCCTCAGGTTTGTAAACACGACCGAGTCCAACCTGATCTTCTTGTTCTTTCCAGGAGGCAAAGAATTGTTTAAACATGGGTGGTTCTCCTCCTTCGATGATTCGTGTAATTGACACCCATTTCGGATAGTTACGGTAATCTAAGTATTTCTGAAATAGGAAGAAATTTCATTAAAAATTATAGTAATAATGCGCTCATACTCATACTCTATACCATATTTCTTATAGTTGGATAAGCGTGTTTAGCCTCACTTCACAAGAAAAAAACATATACTATTCATGTTTAAGGCTATATTACATAAATAACTTAATTCACGAATTTACTACTCATGTTTAAGGCTATATTACATAAATAACTTAATTCACGAATTTACTACTCATGTTTAAGGCTATGCTATATACATAAATTAATGCAAGTATTTTACAATGAGATGCAATCTTTTCAGCTTCTCTTCAAAGAAATACTTTTATCTTTCTACCCTGGCTTTTCCGATAACTTTGAAAACAGAATATTTTGTTCCTGCAGAACAAGAGTTCTTAATGTTATTCTTTATTTTGTTAATTAAATAGCTGTTGTATTTTATTCCCATATTTTCATTACATTGTTTAGCTTTGATTGCACATTACATTGTTTAGCTTTGATTGCACATTACATTGTTTAGCTTTGATTGCACATTACGTAGGCATATGAAATATTCTAATGTTTTAGAAGCATTTAAAATCAAAATTATTTTTCTTTTTACGCATTATTTTCTTTCAAAATATTGAAATTATGTTCATTATTAGCGTTATTCTCGTTTTATGAATCCAGAGACAGTGGATGTAGTCTATATTCCGGAAGTTACATCCATTTTTGACAGTTTTTCGAATTGGTTAAAGCTAGAAACGATACTGGAATGAAACAAAGAAAAACAACTGCACTTTGCAGACGTAAATCTTTCCCACGGTTGTGTTTTTAATTGATAACATAAACGAAACGGAGATAAACACAATTACTTATCTGCTTCAATAACTGTATACACACACACACACACACACACACAAAACAGACCGCAAAATTCCCTGTCAAAACGAAGTTATGCATTATTCATCCACAAGTTGAAATTAAAATTAATTGGATATGTAAAAATATATATTGATTATTTACAATAGTTCCTAATAAACAGAAACTAAATCTGCAACTTATTTACATAAAAACATAACAAAATGTATATATACACTAAATAAGTATAATAGGAGTTGATAGGCTTACCTAGAGGTACAGCGCAATAGTTATACTGTAGAAACATGCGCCAGAATAAGTTCGTACACATAAATTATGCACGAAATAAATGCGACCTATAAAGAGTCATGCTTTTGTAGTATTCCAAGTAGGAGTTGATTTATGTAAACTAATGTGTAGAGTTGTCATTGAAGAAATACATTAACTAATCATAAATACAGCTTCCACCAGAGTGAGATTATTTATATACTATTAATGGCTGGAGACGGCTTGAATGGGTAATGAAGAAAACTTTAATATAAGTTTAACATAACAGCAAATGTACAACGTTTCGACAAGTCGAAGAAATACAAGTTGAAGAAATACATTAACTAATCATAAATACAGCTTCCATCAGAGTGAGATTATATATATACTTTTAATGGCTGGAGACGGCTTGAATGGGTAATGAAGAAAAACTTTAATATAAGTTTAACATAACAGCAAATGTACAACGTTTCGACAAGTCGAAGAAATACAAGTTGAAGAAATACATTAACTAATCATAAATACAGCTTCCATCAGAGTGAGATTATTTATATACTTTGTCATCATATAAAACCTTTTCTCACCTCAGCTATTTTCATGGATTCTTTTCTCTCTCTTTGGCTAGCACCTTTTCCAACCCATACGAACAGACTACTAACACCACTATCTAAGATGAAGCATTGCTGAAATAAAGTACACATACATATTTCATTTAATAAAAAGTACTGTTATTTTTTGTCATTATTAAGTGTAGACCTCATAATCTACAACGTCAAAATATATATTGGTTGACTATTATCGAAGTGAAATTTTCAACTCCGTTTTCATACTTCGCTCTAAAAATTTTGCTATTAAAAAAAGTATTGTATGTGAGGCTTTTAAGTCAGGCAACTTTAAAACTATGAAGTTATATTAGAAATAAGAGGATGGTACTATTATGCCAAAAGTGTTTTTTGTAGCGTATTATATAGTGTTTAACTATGTCTTATATAGCGTTTAATTATTTAGTTATTGAAAAATACTAAAGTTCGAGCAATATTTCAATGGACATTAAAGGGTTTGAAAACATTACAAAAATAGTGTTTTTAACGACAATAAAACAAATATTTTTGTAAAATAAGTATTTTCGTATTATATAACAAATGTATATATATTTATAAATAAAAATAAAAATACATTACATTACTATCCAAGAGTTTTTGTTTCAAAGGTTTTTCAGCAATATGTTCCACCTTCAGTGGCCCTTCATCATCAGAGACCCTAGTAAATTGATAAATATATAAAGATGCAAGCGGATATTTTTGTAACACTTCAATTAATATATAAAAATATCATGAACAATAACTTTAAAGTATAAAAAAAAATCAAACAAAATTTTTTATAACAAACAATGAATATACTGGTATTTGATTTTTATTACATTATTGTTCATAGATATTACATTTCTTAGAGAATGGGATATTTTTTAGGTAAAAAAAAACTAATTATTCATAAAGTAATCATGTAATTACGCAGTTTTTATTGCTAATGACTTCTTCTTTGTGTTTCCTCAAATGTTACGTGATAGATTTCGCTTTCCTCAGTATCCATATCTATTTGTATTCTAGTTATGGGACATATATGTCTATAATAGTTTGAGACTTTCCTGGAATCTAGCTTTCATTTGAAAAAAAAAAACAGTTTATCACATCGCATGCTTCAAAACAAGCGTAAAACACTTCTGGTATTAGAAAGCTAAACCTTTTTGTTTTGACGTTTATGTAAATATTTCCAAACAAGGCCTAGTAAATGACACTATTTAAAAGCCAGAATTAACTCGCTTCAATGATGGTGAATTATGTCATTATTAATAAATCAAACGTGAGCCATGTGTTCTGCAAATAGCAGTTATGTAAGAAATGGCATTACTTGTACAGTGTCACCGCCGTTTCTTTCGTACGTTCATGTTCAACGTCGTCACCTCCCTCAGTAGCCTCTTTTACATCACTCTCAGAGCCGCTGCCTAACTCTTCGAAGAACTTTTGGTGGTCAGCAGGGCTGCTGTGTTCATCTATAATATAATACGAGTTAACTGTACGCACTCAGATCCTACGTTCTTTAGAACTAACAGCTTAACGAAGAAAATAAAAACCCAAAACCATCGTAGCTACTATATTCATTTATAACTACTAAAAGTTTTAATATTGAGAATAGTTTCAAAAGGTGTTCAACATTATAAAATAGAAAGTAATTACACAGTCTATACTTGCCACGAGGTTTGTGTATTTTCTGATGAACTATCTTTGTGTTGAATATTATGCAATATACACACACGTCATAAGAATGTGACTTCAAACACTACAATCACGAACCACTATTGTGGCTCATAATAGGGATCGCAAAGAATTGCACAAAATTCTAATAGCACGTTCGGACAAAAAGCGCTAATTACTTAAACAGTAAAGATTCAGTTCAAACAATCCTTTAAGACCTTTACTATTGACTGCTAAGGCTGTACACGTATAAAAGTGCACAAAAAAAGCATGCATGTTAGAATGACAAGGAAAAGAAAATCCGCTAAAAACGTCCCGTTTTTAATTCTTCTTAATATTATTATTCTCTTACCAGTCTACAACAAAAACGGCTTTGTATATTGCACACAAAATAAGGTACTGCGAAGATCGTATTCTAGTGTAAACGATGTTATCATTACCCCTTGAAGTTAGCTTTCTTACAAATATGTGTTTTTGTTGTTTTTTTTCCTTAAAAAAACTTAAATACAGGGTAAATTACCAGGCAATAATTATAGATGAACATTAGATGACTATAACATGTACATACCCAATGCTTTGTACGCTATACAATCGGTGTCTTTAGGGAGCAACCTCTATATTATGTATAAAGTGAAGGATTAAAAAAAAATCAATCCACATAATATTACATTTTATTACACACATTCATAGAATAATTACTATAAAAGACACGAAGATGTATTTAAAGCCATGTTTTAGACGTATATGTTTTATTTGAAAATGCTGCTTTTCTAGTGGTGAAATTGTTTTATCGCTTAGTGGGGATTGTTTCGTAGTCTATACATATATTTACTCATTGCTATGCATTATGTATCGAAAATTTAGTTACACATTTTGTATTTTCTGTACAAGTAGTATCTTTTGTGCGCCAGGATGATCGCTCTAATAACTGGATTAAAAGATTAAACCCGCCATCTACTGTTATTAAGGCACTTCTTAACAAATCAAACTACCAAATTCCTTCCCACTCACAAATAAGGACCATTCTAAGGCCTGATTTCAGGGTACTATGATTTATCTCAATGTTCATATAAACTTGAGATGTTCTCTGAGGTCCAGCTGGACACAATACTACTTGAATAGATACGAGCGCCATCTTAGGGAGTGGTTGAATGTATCCTCAAACTGAGAATTCTCTGGTGGCCGCTACACGTGGAAGTGCCTGGTGTACAACTAGCCGGCATTCACCATTCAATTCATTAAACTACTATTCCATCTACAATGATGATTGGTAGTGTGCACCTACCAAATGTATCTCCTCTGGTGCTGCTGCCCAGCACTAAAAGTAGTAAAATGCTGAAGACTGGTAGCCAAGAATCACTACAAATGAGAGCTAAGTGCAGCCTGGCTTACTAGCAGCTGCTGGTCCCAATCCCAATCTTGGCAGTTGTTTTGGTTTTAAATCTTTCAAGCCTCTTCGGGACCTGAAAGATAACCAGGGACGCTCAGAAATGGTTGTTTCTCTTCGCCCCGCTCGCGAAACTTGGTAATTTTTAAAGTTTAGAATCGTGATAGTTGTAGAGATATCGAGTAGCTTCTTGGTGTAGTATAACGTGTGAACTCAAGACTGCCGGGAATAGCGTGCTGAGAGACAAGAAACAGGAAGTCGGGAGACGGAAGGAGAGGTTGAAAATGCATGGTGGGTGATGATATCTGAGTGTCTAGACCAAGGCTGAGACGAAAGTAGCTAATTCCTGGGTAATGACCGATCTGAAAGAGATACTAAGTCATGACAAAGATTCAATGCATTATTGATTTTATCTTTGGGCCAAGTTCTTATAGGATTTATAGATTTTAATTGTACTAAGGTTAAAACCTCATTTCATATAAAGACGTCTACACTTGTATTTAAAGTGGCTTACCGTATTAGGTATTGATTAGAGTCTAACATTAATTTTGATTCTGATTCTGTAGTCTACTGTTTCTTTTACTGGTTCACAGAACGATCCTTTTCAGGGATGGGATCCAAATTTCAAGGGAAAATTTTGCTATAAGGGGAAACGGAATACCCCGAGAAAACCTACTTTCACAGCCGGGGCGCCGAATACAATTCTTGAGTGGGGCAAGGATTATTAAAACCTGTAGGTTACACAAAACCTTTTAAAATAAACTTGAAAGGTGAAAAATTCGAAAGTAGCCTCGGAAATGCTTGATCGAAATTGTCTTTGGAGTTTCAGTTGTCTGTGGATATGGTGTCTAGGTGAGCGTAGCACCGCTTGTTTGGGTACAGGTCCTTGGTTAAACGGAGATGGAGCTTCGGTCATGCAGGCATAGGGTGATTAGCTGCTGGTAGTCCATTTGATTGCCCTTGCAATAAAGTCTACGACCAAAACGAAGACCTTCACAGGTGTGTGTGTGTCAGATATATGTGTTCTAGTGACCCCCACCTCCCTACAGAATCTTAAAATCGAATTATTTTGTATCTATAAACACATACGCATATGTTAGCTACAAAATGGTGACGTAGCTCATGTACGAGTAAGAGAAAAGTGAGTTAAGCTTTTAAAACTCATATGAAATTTGTTGGCTTCATCAAGTAATATCGAAATGAAAAACACGTGTTCTTTTCCTTGGTAAAAAATGTTGTTATCAGTATTGTAAATAATAAACATATATATATGTAATGGAAAGTTTAGATTCTAAGGTTTCATGCATTCCAAATAACTTTGGTCTACATAAACCTACTCCACCTGATACCCAGTTATTTTCCATTAGAAAACTCAACTATCTGTCAAGCATACAAAAAGAGGTCTTATTTTAGAAGGCTTCGTGTCTACATAAACCTACTCCACCTGATACCCAGTTATTTTCCATTAGAAAAGTCAACTATCTGTCAAGCATACAAAAAGAGGTCTTATTTTAGAAGGCTTCGTGACTCTTTCATTATTTTTCATGAAATTGATGAAACAAAAATAATAGTTACTCAATTATTACTATGTCTGGCATATTCCAGCCGACCTGATGAGCCCTGAAACTGGACGAAAGACCTTGTCGCACTAGATATGGTTTCACTCACAAATTCTTGGGAATACTGACAAAAATTGATCTATCTTTAAAAAACTTAATCTTTCTACTTGCAAAAACGATCTTACTCTTACTCTATACAAGAGGTTTCACATTTATAGTTACAAAAAGCGATCTTGCTGTAGAGAGTATCACCTTTCTATCATATTTAGATATATATATGTATATATATATATAGATAGATAGATATTGTGTCACTTTAATTTAGCTGTTAATTTCCAAAAGCGATAGTTAGGGAGTCGAATTTTTTGTGAACGAAACACTTTGTTTATTTTTCAATATCAGGTTTGTTGGTTACATACACGTAAAAAGGAAGCAAATATATTTTGTTTGCAAAGCTATCCACTTTTTGAAAATATTATTCTTTAAACATAATTCAGTCTACACTTATCTATTCTAATCTACTCTTAGCACCTTTACTTAGGATAGGTCTAATTAATTGACACTTGCACTTTTAGCCCCCTTTTTCAGTCTCCCAGTTTCTCACCAGTAAGCTTCACGGCTTACAACATTAATGTTTGGGATTCGATCCGTGCAGCTGACACGAAGCAGAATGTTCTTTGGATAGCTTTGCGCTAAGACAGACATTCGTTACATCTTGTTTGTTTGTTTTTTGTTGTTGTTTTTGACGTAAGTAAACAATCCTTCTGATTATAGAAGATAAATTATATAGGTATTAACACATTTACACTGTTTAATGAGAACAAATGCATTTAATACATCCTTTTATTTCACGATCTTTGAGCATAATCGATATGATTAACAAAGATACATACATATATATATATATTGTACTGATGTGAAAATGTTATAAATACAAAAAGGTTTAAGTTAAGCTGTGAGAAACTGAGAAAGATATGTTGAAGAAGAAGGCGTTTTCATCCTTTTCCTGTTACTCGGTTTATCAGCGTTAACTCATCAGTCCTCCAACAGGATTTCCCTAACATAACACACGTATCTACTACCGATAAATTTCACAACCCGTGCTTGAAAACCATGTTTACTTCAGATTGTTCTCTTTAAATATTAAACTTCACTCTTGTGTTGTTTAAATAGAGCACTTATCTCAACGTTCTCACTATAGATGAACTCATTTTATTAATTATCTCAACATTCTCACTATAGATGAACTCATTTTATTAATTATCTCAACATTCTCACTATAGATGAACTCATTTTATTAATTATCTCAACATT
>NW_013665612.1:2773338-2783932 GCF_000517525.1 Limulus polyphemus
AACATTCTCTATAGATTAACTCATTTTATTAATTATCACAACATTCTCACTATAGATGAACTCATTTTATTAATTATCTCAACGTTTTCTCTATAGATGAACTCATTTTATTAATTATCTCAACATTCTCACTATAGATGAACTCATTTTATTAATTATCTCAACATTCTCACTATAGATGAACTCATTTTATTAATTATCTCAACAGTCTCACTATAGATGAACTCATTTTATTAATTATCTCAACAGTCTCACTATAGATGAACTCATTTTATTAATTATCTCAACATTCTCTCTATAGACCACATAGGTTGGTCATTCTGTGGGGTAATCTTAGCAGGCTGTTACCATAATACATAAAATATTAAAGGTTTTTTAGTTATTTCTAAAATAAAATCCATGGAAGTACTATTTGTTTATGGAAGGTGCCAAGATCCTTTCCCATTTGTTTTAATACAATTTGCAAGAATTAAGCAAATTGGTGGTATTAAAAAAGTAGCCGAATTAGATTATTCATGAGCAACAACAACATGTAAAAACAAAAGCTAAAAGTAGAAAACAAAAGGTCCCAAATGTCCCATTTCACGCCTTACCTCCTACGGTTCGAGCCACATCTGTTACCCATATGATGCGTTTGCTCGTTTCAGTCGGTGTAACAACGCACGTGCATATGTGTGTGTGTGTGCGTGTGTGTTTATTAACATGTAACAGCTGGAATTATTATATGAGAGCTAATCCTGCCCATACAGCACAAGAAAATTAATCAATCTACATATTTTTGTAAATGACAAATGAATACAAATTTTAGTTTATAAAAAAATATCTGAATCTTTTTATGTTTCTTCAATTTCATTTTTTTAATATTCTCATACATAGCATTTATCTTTTGTGGTTACTTTACCTAATATGACACAAATATTGAGTATAAAAAATTACTTCTAAAGTCTTATAACCTCAACCATTGAACTGCTGTACAGATGGAAATTTTAATTTTTTTTGTCCTTTCGTAGTTGACAGTAATTTTCTATGAAGTACCAAATTGAACTATCTTGACAAAAGCCAGTTATTACTCCTGTCGTTAGTGTTTCTTTTGAGTTGTTGCTAAACAATGTTCCCGTTGTGAAAACACATATATTGTTTTGACAGAAGGCAATTTAGTTTACTAGACTGAAACAATTTATATTACCATACAATTAGTTTTCTTGTTGTAATAATCGTTTTATATCATTGACAAAAGACACCGATTTTCTTTCTATGATCGAAACAATGATTTTACTTATTCAAACCACAATCCAGACACGAAGATTTTAGTGTAAAATTATTATGTTTTTGATTGGGCACAGTGATTCAAGTTATTATAACAATTCAATTGTAACAACAATCTGAGCTTTGGCCAGAAATAATTATTGCAATTATTGTAACAACAGTCCAGTTTCTGGCCGACGTAATGATTTCATTTATTATATCAGTAATTCAATGTTGTGTCGGATACAATGACTTTTACTTAATATAACAGCAAATCCATCATTGGTCAGATATAGCGATTCTACTTCTTGAAACCTCTGAATCTTTGGTAGAGCATAATGGTTTTTTCTTATTTTGATAACAATTAAGTCATTCGTCGAACACAATGATTCTATTTACTGTGAAAGAAAAGTTGAGTTCTTGAACGAACCCAGTAATTGTATACATTTTTGTAAGTTTGGTCCCAAAAAAATAGAGACTTTTCACATGTGTTTTCTCTTAATTTCCACTTCCTTAATAAGCCAGACTTTTGGGACATCTTTTTTTACTTGCGCCAAGAACCGACTTTAAATCTTGCTTGCTTGTTTGTTTGTAATTAAGCACAAAGCTACACAATGGGCTATCTGTGTTCTGCCCACCATGGTATTCGAAACTCGGATTCTAGCGTTGTAAGTCTACTGAGTACTCTGCCACTGAGAAGCCTTAAATCTTGGTAGTAGTCATCCAGTCTTTTTTTTATATTTACAATAATTTCATCTCATTAATATAAATCAAACCAATCACTATGCTTATAGAACCTATATACTACTGCAAGGTTATAGTGTTTACTTCAAATAATACTTATGACTTATAAAATTCGCTGCATTGAAAACATTAAAACATTTTTTTTTCCTACCAATAAAGTGAATATTGCTTCGACCTCCATGGATGTCGTCACGAATGCCATTAGCTGCCTGCACAGCTTTAAGCCTTTCCATGTGGCGACTCTGTTGTCCAACCCACACGTAAATGTCAGAGCCACAGTCCAGGATGAAGCAATCCCCTTTGTTCATAGAGTTGGCATTCATCGGAACTTGGAATACACGAACGTTATGGCGACCTTTGACTTGCAGCAAGCGTTTAACAACCTTGTCTTCCGTATGTCGGAAACCTGAGGCAACTCCTCCTTCAAGGTACCTGTAGAGAAACTATTAAATTAATAACGGGGTATGGAATACAATTTATCTCTTAGCTCTGCATTGAAAATACAAGAACTAATTTTTTGCTTGTTTGTTTAAGAATTTTCGCGCAAAGTTACACAAAAGAGTATTTGCACTAGCCGTCCATAATTTTGAAGTGACAAACAATATGGAAGGCAGCTAGTCAGCATCACCCACCGCCAGCTCTTGGGCCACTCTTTTCTGGCTGAATAGTAGTCTAAGAGTTGAATTTGACCGTTCTCTTATAGTACACCTATAGCGTTAAAGTACGAAGCACGTTTTTGCGGCATGAAACCGCGAAAAATAAACCCTCAGGTTCACAGTCTGAGATCATTAGCCCGGTCCAGAAGTGACTCATGTTTGTTTCAAATGTGTGATAGTTTGTTTCGTAGATATGATTTCAGTGTAAAATAATATCATTAAAAACTCTGAGTTTACCCTTTTCATGTTTATACATACTTTTCAAACTCTTTCTTTTCAAAATAGACGTTGATACTGTTTAGTTTTCTTGATAACTTAGCACTTGAGTTCTCTGAACCTTTCAATATGGTGAAATGTAATATGAGAACGTTTTAACCCACACAAAGCATATAAAACTTCATTTATTCATTTCAATATGGAATCTAAAATAATGTATGAATCTTTCGTCTGAAGAGGTTTTTGCTTTCCTTAGGTTCAAAATCATAACAAATCATTCAATCCAGTATTTTGTTTGTATGTTGAAGGGTTGTCTGCGTTAGTCATTTCTAATTCTGAAATGATAGACTAGAAGTAAGATAGGGAGTCAACACCACCCGCCGTAAACTCTTGAGCTACTCTCTATCAACGAATAGTGGGATTGACCGTCACATTATAACGTCCTCACGGCTGAAGGGCGAACATTTTCGGTGACGGGATCCGATCCCGCGACCGAGCAGATTGTAAGTTGAGTGACCTAACCAAACCATCAGACCATACCAGACTCAATCCAGTATTCTGACTCGGTTTACCAAAACAAAAAAAAAATCAATGGACAGCAAAGGAAGAAAATGACCTAAGGATAAAAAAAAGCAGTAGCATTAGAGCAAAGAAAAGTAATAGGGTAGTTTTCAAAATGAAATTATGATAAAAAGTCAAAGTAAAGTAGTAACTTATTAATAACATATCTAATGAAATATGTGACGAGTTACCAATAGTAATGTAAACAGGTTAGATTTATAATAAGGTAAAGCAGACTCGTGTAGTATAATATCAAAAACCCCAAAACAGCAGTAATGCAAATCAATAAATGTAATCTCTTCTGGTTACTGATATCGTCAATATATATAGAGAGAAAATTAATACTTAAACAATAAAGCAAAATAAAATGAAAAGGAAGGATTGCGTTAAAAACAGCAAATCTAAACCTGTGATAAATGACATTTAAATGAACAAAACAATCCCAAACAAAAAGGGTGGTTGGTGGTTGAGAGTTATACTAGTCAGTTTATATAACTTGGTTGGGCTTTTATAACTCTATACTAGTATAATTGATCTACTGTACTACAAATTAAGTTAAATTAGTACTTGACCACTATAATGGGGGCTGGAATGTCAACCTCAGGAGGTAAGTTTATCTTACTTACCTCCAAGTGGTAGTATCTTATTTCGTTTTTATTTTTATTTTATTTTACTTTGGAGAGCAGTCACCTTCCCACAACTGTCTGCAGCCAGTGAAGGGTGATGATATAGATGTGGGACGTTGTGGGCTTGAGTACCCACATCTCGCTCTCCTAACATTAATTTCTTTTGATGATTTTATTTGATTTCTTTATGAATTTTTTTCATGTGAGACTGGCGAATGGAAGTTACAACTGATAGACGGTGTATCCCCACCGCAATGTGGGTCCTACTTCCACCTCCAAAACCCACATTATAGCCTGTTTCCTGGGGATATTTTTAATTTATGCAACGTCTTTAATTCAATTTTGTTTGGGCTTGTTTTGTTCATTTATATATATATATATCTCTTCCGAAAAGATATCTTGTAAGTAAAAACATCAAAATCGTCGTCAGATTAAAGATAGGATGGCTAAAGATAGGGTGATTAAAGATAGGGTAGTTAAAGATAGGATGGTTAAAAATAAGGTGGTAAAATACAGTAACTGACTGCTTTATTGGGACTAAACACACGGATCACTCTCTTTATTTTCGTTTGCTAAATGTGCTCATCTTGTAGTACGCCGGTTAGCCTGATAAATGGTAAACTGTTTACAATGACTGGAGAGGTGTGAAGGACATTTCCGTGCAGTGGATAATAATGGATAATGACACTTTCAAGACAATAATGCAACAATCCACAGCACCCACAATGTCTAAAATTGGTTGAAACAGAACAACGCTGACTTCAGTGATCTTTCGTCCATGGCCACCACAATCATCTAACTTGATTAAGCATTTTTAGGGTAGGCTTGAATATCACATTCGCCACTTTAATCATTCATCGACATCTATGAACCAATTATATATATATATATATATATATTGTAACACATACAACAGAGATGGTTATGTAACACTGTCAACAAAATAGTAAGTCAAAGTTTGACAAAGTAACAATTACAGCATTGATGATTACTGTTAACTAAGTAGTAAATCAGGAACTGGCATGGTCTGGTGGTTAGGACGTTCGACTTGCAATCTATGGGCCGCGGGATCAAAAATCCTTCACCGAACATGCTCGCCCTTTCAGCTGTGTAAGCATTATAATGCAATGATCAATCACACTTTTCGTTGGTAAAAGAGTAGCCCAAAAGTTGGCGGTGGGAGGTGGTGACTAACTGAGCCCTCCAGTTTATCACTTCAATATTAAGGACAACTAGCACAGATAGTCCTAAAGTAGTTTTGTGTGAAATTCAACAAACATACAACTACTAAATCAAGTATTATAAAGCAGTTTTCACAAAAGAGTAAATCCAGACAAAAGACCTATATATGTATAAAAATAAAGACAATAAAAACTGTCATTAACATAAGAGTGAGTAAAATATTACCAAATTCTAGCCACCAACGTCTCCGTAATAAGCTTTAAAAAGGGCTTATAATGCTACATTTTGGGGTACGATCCCTGGGTGGACTCAGTAGATTTGTGCATCGTAACAAAACATAGAAATCAAACTCATAAGTATTCATGTTCGTAAAAGGTTAAATGTTTAAACCTAGAAAACTAACTTTATCTCAATTTATTTGTATTGCAAAAATAAACTTTGTGGACAAGAATGGATCAATAAAGGAAAATATGTACTTATATTTGGTTCTTTTGTCATTTAACGATCCATTAAAAATATTATCAATTAATTTTCAAGGGCGATTTTTGTTAGTCATTTCTGAATCAATATGTGATACATTAACTTTATTTAGTATGAATCAAATATCCAAAGGCTCATTTTCGTTGTTTTACCTTACACCCTTCTTCTTAAAGTAAGAAAGGAACATTTTGGATTCGTGGCCTTCGATCTCCCGATGTTGAACTGGAATACCCCCTAGGGAGTCGTCGAGCTCCACGGTTTTGATGGCAGCGACCCCAGCTTCATCCTAAGATACAACCGTTTCCAAAACAGTAGACAATTACTCAAACATGTTACATGTTTAATAATCATCATACACACGTGAAATGTTTAATCATATATATTTTGCATACCAAACAGAATAGGAATAATTACGAGACTAGTTATTAAGTGTTCAAAGTAAAGAGGGTCTTGTTTCTTATTTCGTGTTTGTATTCAATTTGTTAAAATCTTTAAACAGATTTAATGAAATTTTATTGAGAATTGAGGATCTAAACTACGCACAAAAGGGTTCACTGTCGATGGATGTAAACATCATAAGGATCTCTAAAATGAGCTCATTACAATTGTGATCTGCTAAAACCTAAAAGATTTTTTGCGATTTATAAAGTATCATATAAATTTATTATAAAGACTACTTCACATTACTTAATTTAATTTCTTGATCTAAACACAAAATATGTATCGAGAAAATCTAAATATCTTAAGTTAGCAGCAAACTTTCTTCTGACCAAAACAAGAAGAGTGTGGTAAAATAATTGTTTATATATATATATATATATACAGATTAAGCTTAAATAAGATATTTCAGAACCTCGGAAGTTATATTTTTATGCTTATCACGACATTAAATAAGTTTGAAAATTGCGAAAATAAAAACTAGCCATCAGAAATATATTTTGTTCTCTCTCTCTCTCTGGTTTTTTATGATGCTGACGTCTTATCTCTCCTCAAGTAGCCATCTTATCTAATCCAAAAGTGGTAACAAATACATTTGGAAAGAATTATCTGTTAAGACTTAAAACTGAAGATGTAGAAATATAAGACTATAGAGTATTTTTATTAAATTACAGATTAATCATCACCTTCGTTTGTTTTGTTGTTTTTTTAAGTTAAGCACAAAGCTACACAATGGGCTATCTGTTCTCTGCTCGCCACGGGTATCGAAACCCGGTTTTTAGCGTTGTATGTCCACATACATACCGCTGTGCCCCTGGGTGGGGGAGGGACATCACCTTCTCAAAACAGCGTACTTAAAATACCGAGAGTCAACTGTGATTTTTCATAAGACCACACTTTGATCAATAGAAAAAAAAATCAAATGATACACATGTCTCAATAACACAGGTTTGATGTTAGTACACGCTCGTTAATTGTCTGTGACACTAGTAAATTAACACAAACCAAAATACTTACCTGTGACGTATTTTTACCTAACCAGAAATGAATATTCCACTCTAGGTTTCCACTTCGAAGACGTTTGGTCTGAAAGTAATATAAAATAATATTAATAGCAAAGAATATGCACTTAAAAACACGCACAAAATTATCTGTATAGTTTTAGCTTTTAAATGGCGAACTTAAATTAACAAAAACTGTTTTTATTGAGTTATGTGATACCTCATCAGTGTCCAAAGTTAATGGGTCGTTCTGTGTGGTGTTAAGGGCAGGAAAGGAAATGGGTTTTATGAACTAGGTACACTCTTGGAAGGAGCAGTGAGGTGATAGGTATAAAAAAATAAATAGAAAAGATAGGAGGTTTATATTTTATATTTTAGCTTTATAATATCGGTAATTTGACTTCCTAATTTGTAAGAAACTATAGACTTTGTATTTGGATATCACACACATATTTAATTTGAACCAATGCTGCATTCAACATGCCACATGGCACACACAAATCGATATTTAGGTGTGTTCTTATAATATTTACTTTTAAATTAAGAAATTAACTAATGTATAATAGTAAAATTTGAATTATAATATACAATTTCATATCAAACTTATTGACATAAATTCATAAAATAGTAGTTCAATAAAATTTTGAATGTAAGTCAACAAACGCGATTACATGGCCTTTGACCCGTGACGATATGGTTAATAAACATCTTCAGTGATACTAAACTTAACCAATGGGGACAAAATTCAAAACGGCGTGTACCTCTATTTCCATCACTGGTAGGGGTATGAAACATAGTAAAATGAATGATTAGTATTACGCATTAACATGTGTTAAAAAATAATAATAAACTAGTACCTTAACCACTCTTATGAAATTATTAATGACGTTATTACTTTAATCAGAGGCGTCGCTAAGTACTTAAAAGATTCGGGGCTCGGGTCCATAGGCGTGGGAATTTTCGGCTTTTCAGTATGATATCGATCATAGTTTTCCATTCTGATTTTTCAAGACACCAACTGGAGATTCGGGGCACGCAACGCCTCTGACCTTAATACTATTAAAATACTACAAGGAATCAAAACATTATAGTGTTATTTGCAGACTAAGTAAAGAAAGCTATAGATTATTTAGATTTTCCTGCGTTAAGTTAGGTAGTGAGTTAAATGAGTCAACACATTTTTACTTCTCTTTACGGATCTGAATGCATCAACGAAATTTGCTCGAAATCTGTGTCTCAATGCAACATTATTATTTGTATAATACTTTGACATTATATAACATTCAGAGAAAGTTTGTTTTTTTTTGGGGGGGGGGATTAATGAAACAGAAAAGCAAAATATAACAGTAATTGGAATAATATTTAGAATTTGAATTTTCCACCTAAACATGAACCGGGTTAAAGATCCAAGGATTCGGGTATAGCAGTCAATAATTTTGAACTGCTGACCAAAAGAAAGATAGACAACCAGCAGCATCTAGCTCCACAAGAGCTTTGTATCTTTAAGCCTAATAATGTAACTGACTGTTAATTTGGAAATGCGAAATGTGTTAAGTAGCATAACGTCTCAAACCCTGGATCCTTCAATTCGCACCCTGACAACCTACCCACAAGGACACACCCGATAGTGATAACATTTAAAAGGTAGACTTCCAT
Organism: Limulus polyphemus; assembly: GCF_000517525.1. Lineage (NCBI taxonomy): Eukaryota > Metazoa > Arthropoda > Merostomata > Xiphosura > Limulidae > Limulus > Limulus polyphemus. The sequence goes on from NW_013665612.1 coordinate 2,782,144, forward strand.
TGTGAGTTTAAAACAAAAGCTGGTATTGTTTAACATAAACCAACTTGCCGCACGTATGATTTGTTTGTTTGTTTGTTATGAATTTCGCGCAAAGCTACACGAGGGCTATCTGCGCTAGCCGTCCCTAATTTAGCAGGGTAAGACTAGAGGGAAGATAATAGCTTTGATTTTTTTTTAATATTTGTGGGCGGAAGCCTTTGGCAATATCATTACTTTGATAAAAAATATTCCAGTTGACCAGGCCCGGCATGGCCAGGTGGTTAGGGTACTCGACTTGCAATGTGAGGGTCGCGGGTTCGAATCCCCGTCACACCAAACATGCTCGCCCTTTCAGCTGTGGGGGCGTTATAATGTGACGGTCAATCCCACTATTCGTTGGTAAAAAAAAGTAGCCCAAGAGTTGGCGGTGGGTGGTGATGACTAGCTATCATATTCTTAATATAATAATAATACACACTATACAGATGAAGAAAGATCAAATATTCATGTAATCAGAATAACATAAATCAGTAAAAAAATAAATATATATATATATATATATATAATGGTCCACTAAATTATCTTCTGTATGTGGTAACAATTTAGAAATGATCCGGGAACTTTCCTGGATTATCAAAAACAGCACATGTTTGTTTATTTCTCAACCTTTTACATGACTTTGTAATCTCGAATTTGTAGCGACTTTATTTATTTTATTCTTGAATATAACAGCATTAGCATTTGTTTGTTTGCTAATTTTGAATTGATAGGCTAGAGGGAATTCAGTTATCCAACAGCACCCTCTCTGAACTCTTATGCTACTCTTGTCTGACCGAATAATAGGATTTGACTGTCACTCTTATAGCAAAAGCGCGGCCCAATGTGCCGCGAACCATGAATCCTCGGATTCACAGTCAGTACACGCTAACCACCAGGCTTTAAAACAGAGACCAGCTTATTGTAAACTGTAAAATGTAAGCTACAAAGATATATAGAGAGATACTCACATGTAACAAAATATACGAGTCTCCAGAGTAGAAATTCCCATATTCCTTGGGATCAAGGGGAACAATTTGAAATTGCTATAACAACAACAAAATAATAATGCAACATTTATAAGATGAACACTAGATGCTGTCGTGTAAATTGTTCATGTATACATAATATATTACACAAGAAAATGTTGGACCTCATCCCCGTTCCAAATATTAGCTTCAATAATGTTTGAATTATTATCCTCAAAAATTAAAATTCCTGCCCACATCTTTCGAACCCGGTAATTTTTTTACTTAGCACCTAAGCAATAGAAATATATAACTTAATATTAACAATTAATTTTCTTTCTTTTTTTTTTTTGGTTTGAAAACGCCAGTAAGGTCTATGTGAAGTAAATTCATTTATTCATATTTATCGACCATATTATGGTATAGTATCTGAGCTACCATCTGAAATTGATACTGCACATGCGTAACATTGCAAGACTTTCTATACAGGAATACAGACTTGCTCTCTCCTGTGCAGTCACAGTTTTGAACATACTAAACAGTGCTGTCGGATGTTAGATAGTTATCTCAAAGAAGATCCACAGTAAGTTATCTTGAGACTTAATTGTTTACAAACTAGAGAAGAGAAGACAATGAGAGTTTGCCAACTGATGGTGTTTAATACAGACGTGTTCCTGCAAAAAATCTTTATATATATGTGAAAATAAAAATATCAATGATTTTACGACTTCTATATATATATATATACAAATATGGGAAAGAAATCATTTTAGAAACAACAAAATTAAATAAGAACGTTTACAATT
>NW_013665612.1:2784932-2787644 GCF_000517525.1 Limulus polyphemus
ATATATATATACAAATATGGGAAAGAAAATCATTTTGAAACAACAAAATTAAATAAGAACGTTTACAATTATAAAAAACGAAAAACAATCAACGTGTAGAATAAACATTCATATAAAGGTACTTAAGAAAAATTATAACGTTAAATATTTGAAAATTATATGCTTCATTAACTTAATATATAAGGGCTTAATCTGCAAAAAAAAAAAAACATCCAATTTTCTTTTTTGTCGCTATATTTAAATATTTTATTTTAGTTTTTATGAGCCAAATTATTTTTCGTTTGAAATAATATAATAATACTCTTATTAAATCTCTCACCTATAGTTAAACCAATGAATCTTCATATACATCATCATATCATGTACTTAAACTTTTTTCCACTTCTTCATTTTTTTCGTAATTTATCAAAAGTAGCTTCACAAGCCCCAAAAGCTTTATATGTTTTAACTTTTGTTAAAATTGCATAACTAATTCCATATTAGCTTACCACATACATGTATGTTGTAGTTGTAAATAATAAAAAAAGGATGGTAAATTATCCTTTTAGTAATTTGGTTCTAGGTCAAGCAATGTTAAGGTGGGCAATAAGGGCTAAAGAAGAAGTGGATAAACACCATATCCTCCAAATGAAAAGTGGATAAGCATACCCTCGAATGCACCATTACTTATTACATGGGGCTAAAGAAGAAGTGGATAAACACCATATCCTCCAATTGAAAAGTGTATAAACATACCCTCGAATGCACCATTACTTAGTATATGCAGTTATACGATCAATTGATACTCAATAGCCAAATTTCGGATAAACTAAAATAAATTAATCAATTGAGCTTGAGATGTTAAAAAGCTTCGTTTCTGCAAAAAAAATTAGCACCATTAATATGGTTCTGAGGTTTTCCTGAAGTTGATATACTACAAAAATACACACACACATACATCTAAATTAAACTTATATTCTTTGTAACGTCAATTGAAAAATAATGTTTCTTTAGATTGCTTACTGAGCTTAAATTAATCGCATTTGTTTTAGAACATAATTCTCAAGTTGTACGTGACATCTGAGTTTTAAAATGGAGTCATTGAAAAATTAAGATTCATTTGTTTGTACTTAAAATATATATATCCTTATTTCTACTCAGTATCGTCTATTAACTTTAAATTGTAGAAAACAATAAGTAGATAGTTGTTTCAGTTCAGTGATTTTAACTTACAGGCTAGTTTTACAGCTATAATAGCACCGTGTAAAATTTTTACTTTCCTATTAACCTCAAAAACCACAATAGTAGAAAATCAAAGATTATTATTATAACACCTTAAAGGAGTTTATTGTTCATTTGTTTGTAATTAAGCACAAAGCTACTTCGCCCACCACGGGTATCGAAACCTGATTTCTAGCGTTGTAAGTCCCCAGAGATACCACTGTGCCACTGGGGGCTAAAAGAGTTTAAGTTGATATAATACTCTTAGACTAAACAATGCAACTGCGTACCTTTAAATTTCGTAAAAACAAGTGCTTGTTGGTACTTTTCATTGAAGATAAATATCAATAATGAAAACGGGGCAATACAGTGTACATTTTGCTTAAAAGCGGTAATTTTCTTTTTCATGTCCAACGAAAGAAAGAGTTTCGTTATTTTATAATTGTCACAATGAGGGAGTTGTTAGAAAATGTACTCAAAATAACTGAGAGAAACCTTAAACTTGAATTGCGTCATTTTAAAATGTGGACATCTCCATCCATAGACCTTTGGCCCAAGACCAATTTCGTTTGAGTTATTTTCTTTCCGAACTGCAGCGAGTGCATCGCGCCTTTCTGTCTGGTATTGTCATAAAACGGTCTAAAATTTGAGTATCTGAGATAATCCTACATAAAATGCTATTTTATAACAGAACTATCAAAACGAAAGAATAATCTATACATGTTAATATTAGCACACTTTCATTCGTGTACTTTATATAGCTCATATGCTGTAAACTGAACTCGATAAAAAAGTGGAACCTTCTTAAGCACTCGTTTCAAGGTTGTTGTTTTTTTAATGCGCTAGTCAAAGACTAAGTGGAACCAGCGGAAAGCTTCTGTGATATAGTTTACATCCAGTTTAGCTAAATTTAACTAGACATTTACTAAGAAAACCTCAACAAGAGCTCTTCCCAATTTTAATGCGAGCTAGCATAATTTTATTGGCTTTACATTCACGATAATGGTAATTATAAGATCTTCAAATTGTTACATTATCATATACAATAGAAAATGTTAAAACGTGTAAAAATAAAATTCGAAGACTTCTCAACAAAATAGAAACCTCTATACTCCCACACTTTAGTACATCTACTCATATGTTGATAATGCTACATTTGCCTTAATAACAAATTCTATCACTTAAATATGACGGATTAGGCCTCTTAATTTTTTTCTATATATATTTATTTATTTAACCACAAATTTCTTAATCGCATATGACGTTCAAACGTTAAATGGGCAGAAACTAATGTAAAAAAATGGTTTTCAGTATCATGCCTACACGAAAACTGAAAATGAGAAACCGCTTTCATCTTATTTTTTGTGGACACAATGCCTTTTCAATATAACTACCGTATTTTTCGGAATATAAGACGCACCCTTATTTTGAAGACAAAGTTTTGGGGGGAAAAAGCTACAGTCGCATATGAAAGATTTTTATTGAACAAAATTCAGTTTGATACTTTAAAAA
>NW_013665612.1:2787750-2802090 GCF_000517525.1 Limulus polyphemus
CAATATAACTACCGTATTTTTCGGAATATAAGACGCACCCTTATTTTGAAGACAAAGTTTTTGGGAAAAAAAAAAAAGCTACAGTCGCATTTGAAAGATTTTTATTGAACAAAAATTCAATTTGATTTCTTTAAAAATAAGTATATATTGTTCTAAACACAAAAGAGCTCAAAACATCAAAATAAGAAAATACCGTAAATCAAAAAAAAAGGTTTACTGTTATTTAGTTTGGTTCAAAACCTACAAAATCTTCATTGCTTTCACTGTAATTTATTTTATTTTATTTAGGGAGCATTATAAATAGTTATGTTTTTAAAAGAAAAAACTACTATTGTTATAAATAACACATGCAATTGAACTAAACTATGCATGCCTATTTCAATATATTTACACATGGCTTGTGTATATCGTATATATACATATATATTATTCATACCTTCGGTGTATAGGACGTAAGCAGATTTTGACATCAGATTTTGGGGTAAAAAGTGCGTCTTATACACCGAAAAATACGGTAAATGTGAATAACTATCCTACCGAAAAAGTAGAGTTAACTTTTAGCATTTTGGTAGCAAAACCGTGCAATACCAATCGTCTGTTGTCATTACGTATGAAGTTTGTATGTGGGCTAGTGAATTATTAATACAAACTTCTGAGTAAAAGTAAAAACGATTGTATCATAATATATCAACCACACTATATCTAATACATTGTTTAAAGTTAAGCACAAAGCTACACAATGGGCTATCTGTGCTCTGCCCACCACGGGTATCAAAACCCGATTTTTAGCGTTGTAAGTCCGCAGACATACCGCTGAGCCACTGGGGGGCTATATCTAATATAACCAAATGCGATGAGGCCTTTCGTTCACTACCACGACTTTTCAGGCCGGTCGTAGAGATACTACAGATATAGTTGTGGTTAAGAAGCTATGTCATAACGAAACAGAATTAACGTAAGTATTTTCAATACTATATATTATTTATTTGTATATTCTAATGTTTTTTGTTGTTTTTTTTTTTCTTAAATTAACATTAATGTGGTTTTAAAGCTAAAATGTCACAAAAAATATTTGCATCTAAATTAAAAAAGAAAAATAATGTTAATCCAAAGTGGTGTTGAGGTTGATAAAAACTCGGGAGTTTTACATAGCACTGTTCTAACTATAAAATTATCTAATAAGTTGAGTTCCAGGAAATTATAATCATTAAAATGAAAGACACGAAACTACCTCCTTACTTTTCTACAGTTCAAAATCTAGAGACGACATTGGGAAGAAATAAACATTTTAAAACTCAGATGTCACAAACGACTCGACAGTTACGTTCTGAAACAAACGACGATTAAGCTCAGTATACATTCTAGATAAACCTTCTTTTTTCAATGGACTGTACAAAGAATAATAATTGAATTAGTTCACTTTAACTTGTGTATTTTTGATATATTAACTTTACGAAAACCTCAGAATTACGTTAATGATACATTTCTAGTGATATTCACTGATTAAGTGGGAAAATATCTAGTGTTTCTTAATTAATTAAGGCATGCTCTATTCTTTCTTTATCGTCACTTTAATTTACAGTGTTGGTTAGAATGTTTAACGTATATACTTCTTACATTTGACTTGTTTCTTATTATATTTTTGTTATAAATAATATTTTGCGTTGTTAGCTAATTATATGGACTTAGGACTAACGGTTACCTAAATCTACTCAGCTGGCCGAATCTCTTGAGATATTATAGAGATCACGGCCAAAAATACTGCAAACAGCAAGGGTATCAAACTAGTGAAACAATGCATTCCAATCTTTATAAATAAGAATGCAAGAGCAGTGTCTCTCCATGGATCTACATGCTTGTGTAATTATTTGGGCATGTTCTTACGATTTCAGATAAGTCATGGCATACAGTGTGTTTTCATATAACAAAGAATCATGCGTCTGATGTAAGTCTAACGTTCAAGCTCTATCTATACTGTACATAATGGAAAATGTAGTAGGTCTGTCAACCTAACTGTCTATAAATAAAATCTTAAAATAGACCTAAGGCCGAAACGCTGCATGGTCGAAAGAATGTTTCGTTTCAAATGTTAACTGGTTTTCTTGATTTATTTTATTTACAATAATAATTGTTGTAGATTAGCACCATCATAATTTAATTGAAATTACTTTTGTAATGTGGATATATAAATCTAGAAGTGTATATTTTGAGCAACAAAGAAGCAGTTACCAATTTTTTGGGGTGAATTTCTGAAGAGATGAAGCACAAAGTTTTGCAAAACTCTCGTTCATCAACAAAATTGTATTATTCGTTTTCTGTTCACAAAAAGTTTTTCTAGCTACCCAGCATATTACCCATGACAGTCAGCATAATTTATGTTCGATTGATAAAGTTATTCATTGTATATTAAGTAGTCGAATTGTCCGTGTCCTTGTAGTTAAATTAGACCAGCGACTGCGGAAAAGGAGTTAGTTATTGATACTTATGCTCGGTACTGAATAAACGGTCCGGTTTGTATTGTTATTCTAAGTACGTTACTGATAATACTGATCGTGTGTATTTTCGTAAAACTGAAACATTCCGATCGACATCTTTATGGCAAAAGTTTTTGTTTTGTTTTTTAAACATTCTTCTTTGTTGAATAGCCCGTGAAACAGCTATCTGATAATTGTTGCGATAGATAGATAGACAGACAGATAGATAGATATACTGAATGTCTAAAACAGAAGTTTCTTATATCCAAGTTTACACGATTATATAGAACTAAAGACAAACTATTCTTTCACATAAGCACATTTTCCTTTCTCTCTCTCTCTCTCTCTCTCTTCTCAGTTCCATACAGATAATTTCCGAAACAAATTTTTTTATGACTCAAACTTTTTCTCAACTCTTGAAAGACGACTGCCTTTTTACTTAGTTTGCTAAAGCTTCATCTTTTTATCTTTCAGAAACTCATCTCAACCACTACACAATCACCATAATTAATGTTGCTGTTTTTACCAACAGTTGATGGTATCTTATCTCAAAGCCAACACTAGTATCATTTTTGCTTCTTTTTTGAAGTACAGCTATATATGCTAACTGATTTTACTTCGTAATCGAACACCTAACATCTGCTAACCTGGCGCCTTTCTGTCCCGGCGTTGCTTTTAATTATACGAAAGTAAAGCTTCTAACTGTTAATATTTTCTTGTTTGTTACTTTTCTCCGGTAAATGTATATTTCATCAACCCTGAAAACGGAATTGTTTGTTATGAATGGTGAATGTTATTATGCCATAAAATATAAACAACAAAACAATGAGCTCGTAGAAAATTCAACGACGCTACACATTTGTTTCTGTTGGATAAAATTAGGGGGCATGCTTTATGGCTGAAGTTGATACAAAATTTACTTAATGCAAACTAGTACTTTTCTTGAGCCTTTGAAAATCTTTTTATGTTTAAGAAAACTTTTTTCTTCGTGTTTACCCACTTGTAGTTGGCCTTTATCCCACTTTATTGAAGTATAAAATACGGAGTTAACTGTATAACACTCTACCTTGAAGCTTGTGATTAGAAGTTAAATCTATTATATGGTGAATCTCCTCTCGGGTGCGTATGGCTCTTACTAAGTTTGTTGCTTTCAGAAATTCCCGCAAAGTTGTACAAGAGCTATTTGTGCTAGCCCTCCCTAAACTTGTAAATTAGAGGGAATGAGTTGGTCAACAAAATTAGAGAGAGAGAACAACTAGTCAACAGAACTCACAACTCACTCTTAGGCTACTCTGATCGAATAGTCAGGTGTGAGCATCAACTGATTCAATGCACCCACAGCCCCAATGCGAAGCATGTTTTTGAGACAATGAGACGCGTACTGTGGAGCCTCGAATTCACAGTCCATTATGACTCTTATTGAGTTATTTTCTATCAATCACCTTCTTAATTTGTACCTACTGCTATTTATTTGCTCTAAAAGAACGACGTTAATTGTTTTAAGCCCTTTTTCACTATTATCGTTTTTTCTTGAAACTTAAAAACAAAAGGCAAAAGTTGGAGATGCTATTGTTTGTAGTTAGGCACAAAGCTATACAAAGAACTATCTGTGCTCTTCTCATCACAGGTATCGAAACCCGGTTTCTAGCGTTGTAAGTCCGCAGACATACCGCTGTGCCACTGGGGGGGGGGGGAGCAGATGCTATTGAAATTTAACATAAGTATTGTGCTATCTTTAACTGTAATTTAACTGTGCATAATTTGTGAAAACTTAGATATAAAATTGTGCTTTAATATCATTTACCGAATAATACAGAATACAAGATATATTCTTTCAAATAAAGATATCTTATATTTAAAATATTTAATCTCACATAAACTGACAAATGAATATCTCAATATTTACATATTATTTACCTCTACTCTCCAGATCAGAATACCAGGCTCTTGACCGACTCCTTCAAATACTGGGTCTACAACCATTTTCTAGCTTTATCTTCTATGAGAGCACGCTGTATTGCCACGACTTTCGCTTACGCGACAAAACAGAATTCTGTTTCCCAGCTTACAAGACACACACAGAGAATGACACAAAGTAAAGAGCACCAACGTCGCAGGATGTTTACTGAGTGACGAAGCGAGATCTGAAACGACAGGCTTAATTCTAGTAAAGCTCCCCAAACTTGGAGTTTAAGTACGATTTACGGGAGATAAAAGTCTGTTGCTATCAGTTAACAGGAAACATGTGCTGGCTTCAAAATTTTGGTTTTCAACACATTTATTATATACATAATATTTTAAATGAATTAGCAAGAATTTGTAAAAATTAAAAGTTATGTCAATGCAACTTTTTATAAACGAGATATGCTCATTTCTCAGCAACAAAATCACTCATCAACTAAAAAAAAAAAACAAGCTATTTTAAAAAGCTGCTGAAAATTATTGTTATTAGTGGATCTTATTTGTTTTTTCTTTAGAATACTTATTCACCAAATTGCTTGTGGATCCATGACTGTGTTGGATACAAGGCTCCTAATAACATTCTAGTCATAAAAACATTAAACGAAAATACCATTAATATTACACTTAATCCCACTAATTACTGTTGGAGTTACAACTGATCTTGCAAAGAAATGACCGATTTCACTAAATATGTGGTCAGTTCTTTACACTAATTATTGCAACAGGCAAAAACATAAAATTATTTAGTATAAAGCAACATCTGGTAGTAAAAGGTATAAAAACAAGTCGATAAATTAAAAATTAAACAGCACATAAATATATTTAGAAATTATATATATATATATCAGAAAACGCCACGTGTGTTTTCAATAAATAATTTTTAAATATTTTGTTTCTAAAAACTTTTGAAGTTTCACAACAACAACAAAATTAATAAAACAAATGATGTTATAGTCTTCTATCAACTTATGTAGATGCAAAACAAAAAAAGATACAATACTCGTTTCTCTTTGTTAAACACAGAACTACACAATGGGCTATCTATATTGTGCCCACCATGATTATCGATACACGTTTTTTTTTAGAGTTATAAGCCTTCAAACTTACCGCTGAGCCCCTGAGGAACTGACATAATACTGCCACGTAAAACCTGAGATAAATCACTTATTTCTAGACTAGGCATTGATTTCCTCGAATTGGAAGATTATGAAATAGTGACAGTGTCAGCCCAGTTATGACCAATTCCAACAACTAAATTATTTGTATAAAAGATGTATTAAGCTTTAATTTTACAGATACATAGATAATTAGTTGGGTGCTTGTTTTAAATTCAATAAACACTATTACCCATTATGAACTTCTATTATACGTAAACAAAATACTTGTTTCCTACCCCAGTAATATTTAACATAGAATTAGCTAAGTCCCTTCGCCCTAGCTACCCATTGTTTGGGGCCATTCACCTCTGGCATCACATCTGTTCTTTCGTTGGAAAAATGTTTATCAAATTAAATTATATTGGAAAGTAGACAGCGATAATTTCCACTAGTGTGTTAGGTGGTGCCTTGAGCAAATAATTTCCTTTATTTGTCGATGGGAGTGGCCAATGCTATGTTTTCTCATTCTGGAACAGTCCTACTCAATGTTCTACAGTACTGCAGAGGTCAAATAAAGGCACCATTCCTGGTACACAAATACACACTTGTTAACTTCCATTGTGTTTTGCTTTGTGAATAAATATTGTTTCATTTTGTTACACATTGTGTCCAGTCCCTTTCATTTTTAAACTCAATAAAATTCAGGAAATTCAGATTTACTCCGGGGAACATTTTAAGTCGACCCCCTGTTATTCTGTAGATCCTAACTGATTATTCTTAAAGGAAATTAATGCAACTTTGTTCACTAGTCAAATTTTATTTAAATTCAGATTCTTACTTAAACTTCCGAAATGTCAACTGCCTAAATTTTGCTTTACTTGCTGCTGAACATGCTTTGCACCTTCAGCTCCGGAGACATTATAACCGTCACAATAAATCCCTCTATTCTTCAATAAGTTAGTGATCTCGGTCACTAGTTGACAAAACAGAGTTCTTTATAAATAGTAGCAAAAAGTACCTTTATGGGCAACTGGTTTATGAACAATTCCAGTATTTATGCTATAAATAAAGAATTTTTGTTAAAAAATACACAAAGGTCAGTAAAAGCTGGTGAGATATCCACAGCTGCAAAAACTAAAGAGAAAAGTCTAATGTCACTAGATCTTTCACGATTTAACTCAGGCAAAGAAGAACTGAAAAAAAAGATACGGATGCAGCCCAGTCATTGTTGTTATTACAAAAAATACAACAGGAAACACTTGCAGAACAAATGGAAACTGGAACTGAAACCCAGACGGATTTGACTAAGGAGCTAATGCCATCCATGACAAATGAGCTGCAAAAATTAAGGATGAAAATATTGAATTGAGTTTGCAAGTGAAAAAAAGACAACTCAAAATGATGATGTTGCAGACTTTGATGGTAAACACGAAATAAAATACTTTACTGCACTGTCTTGCCAACCTACCAAATCTTGTTTACTCTCTTTACTTATTTAGATCCATTTTTGCCAGCAAAAAAGTCTATGAGCAAGTTTCAAATGTCAATACTTACACGTATAAAATTAAGATTAAATGTTAGTGCCACTTTCTTGTCATATGAATTGCAGGTTTCTGTTGCAACAATATCTAGAGTTATTTTTGATATGATTGATTTGATGTATGTACGAATGAAGCCTCTTGTTGTATGCCCTTCAAGAGAATAACTCCATAAAACTATGCCTATGCAGTTCAGAAAACATTTTGGAACTAAATGTGCTTTCATAATAGACTGATTTGAGGTGTTTATTGACAGGCCATCTAATTTGAAGGCCAGAGCTGAAACAACTCTTGGGGTATGTTGGGATGGGGCTTCGAACCCGCGACCCTCATACTGGGAGTCGAGCATCCTAGATACAGCTTAGTTACTAAGCTTGATAAATTATAGTGGACTTCTATGAAATCGATATAGTAATTTATAATTTTTGGTTATTCAACTGTATACATAAAACCTATTTTTTTCATTTCCTATCCTCCATCTGCGAAATCTTAAAAAGCTTAGCAACCTACGTCAAGCAGCAACTGGGTACAAAAATCGTAACTAGAAGAAATAATTGTTTGCTTCTATGTTTTAAGAAATATGTGTTTAATATCTTATTTCTAAATAATAATAATCTATATACATATATATAATGTATAATAATTGAAATCTTACTGTATTTTACTAAATACTAGTCTACTAAAACACAGCCAAAACAGAATCACTTTGTGAAGACTAAAAGTCAATTATATATTATTGGATGTGGTAACATGAGTGCACGTGCACTTCAGCAATCTTTGAATGGTATTCCATTTTTAAAACGCTCTCCAAGGATGACCTCTAAGAGTAGAGATTGTGGTCTCCTCCTAGTAAATAAGGGAAATTAAGTTATCGTCAATAATGTCATCAGTCACTTGGATATTCAGCATTTTTAAAATTCTGACAGCTTCTCTTGATAACTTATGACATGAGTATATTGAGCCATTATAGAATAGTATTTCTTATAAGAGCACTTGTATTAGTTGATTCTGGTCATCAGAGTTAAAGTAATATCGTCTTTCTTGTTGTTTTAAACCTACTATTCTATTTCACCTAAAAAAATTCTGGGGTGATTTACGCTATCCGTAGTTTCACAAACAAATAAACTTTACTTGTCTCTGCAAGTTCCATAACCACTGCAGTTAGCATATTAAATATGCCTGTTAAATGCTGCTATTCGGTTTTAATTAAAGGTTCAAGTTTAATATAAACTGTGTAGAGTTCATTTTCAACAGGAGTTCTAATTTATTTTGTTTTATAAGATATTCTACATGTAAACTTCTTTTCTCATGAGAAATTGGGCATGGTCTAGAAGCTAGCATGCCAGGCTATGAAGTTGATGATCTGTGGTCGGTATTCCTTTCAGAACATGGGTGCGTTATAAGAAATATCGTCAAACCCCACTTATCAATTAGAATAACCCAAGAGTTGACAGTGGGTGTTATTGACTAGCTGCCTTCCCTCTGGTCCAGAATTTCTCACACCATGTGTTGCGACCAAAAATTGGGTTGTCAAAATGTGTGAAAGGGAGGCAAACATCAAACAGATTTTGAAAATAGATGGCACTTTATTTATTTATTTATTTAGTCAGTATTTAGTAAGACAAGTGTTTGCAGTAAAGTTATTTACTGGGTCACTACAAAACATTAATGCTTACAAACGGATCCTCAGTCATAGAAAGTTGAGAGCCATTGCTCTCGTCTATCTGCTCTAAATTGTGGATAGCTAGTGCAGAGAGCCCTTGTGTGGCTTTGCACAAATATCCTAAACAAGCAAGTTTTCTTGCAAGTATCTAGTTTTTTAATATATTTCTAGGAAAGAAAGTCTTCATCAGTCATTCAGCTGTATTTTCTTGTTGTGAAATAAATTAAAGGAAAAACAGAACACTGAATCTAAGTTTTAAAGTATACACCAACCATGGACGTGGCATTTTTCCGTATTTTTATTTTATAACAATAATTATACTCTGAAAGTATTCTTCCTTTTCATTAGATGGAAAAGTAACACTTTTAAATTGTACAAATCTATTGCTACGACAGCGGAAGTCACGCGACGCTGAGAGCATGCGCGCTGGAGTTTTTCGAAGGATCATGAATTATCGAGGAATCCCGCGAATGTCCGAGTGTTTGCTAGACGCCCTATTTTTTAGTATATAAGCCTGGCGAGAAAAACCAGCGGGATCGTAGGAATAGATTGAAGAGATAGCTAATTGAGTAAAGAGAACAGTAGGCACCGTAAGTAAAGTGTGTGAATCGCTGTGATTTATACCGTGTGTTATAAAATTAGTTAAGTTTAAAGTGACTGTGGAAATTCTGTGTATTACAAAAAGTTGTATCGAGAAAGAATAAACTGGTTTAATCAAGAAAGGACTTGTATCACCGAAGTTTCTCGAAAAGAATTTCTACCGGAAATTATCAAACAAGCAGATACGCAACACTATGTTTTACTAACGTAACTCTTGTTTTGTCGTTCATAATTTGTGGCCATGAACCAATATCCAAAATATCGAGTCTGGTATCTCGTTACTTTCTTCATTAACTGTGTCTTCAAAATGTGACAAATACTCCACTGTTATTTCGATGGTCAATTTTTTTCAATTCTTCCTCAACTGTTGCTTCTACCAATGTGTTAGGAATCAAAAATTTGTGAAGTGTGCCTTTCTGTTGGTTGAAATTCCTCTGATCACTTTCTCTCTTTTTTATTTTGATGCACAATAATTACATTTTCTTGGTCATCCACTCATTTTATAAATAATGATTAATTCAAATAATTATCAATTAATTTTAATTATTGATTCATTTAATGTTATATAATTCTCCTTGCTATCTTACTTTTCAGTTTCATTTAATTCTCTTTCTTAATCATTTATCTTTATTGTTTTCTAAATCACTTAACAGCTGTTCCATGTACATGTTAGTTATAATAGTTCCTCCACCAAGGAACATTTGTGTGCATTATTTCGAGATGATTCTCAAACATTTTACCACTGATCTGATATGTGATATAATTGCCAAACACCTCCATTAACATGGTCTGTAATAATAGCTGATGATATGTTATGCGGATTGCTGGACGCTTGTACAAAACATACTAAACGAAACAAAATAATAGTTAATTGTCTTGTAGTTTATCCTGGTAAAACTCAATTAACTCTAGAGCAACATCTGATAGGCCCGCTTAATAACTTGAGATTCGACCAAAATATAAGTTATGGAATAAAGCTTAAACTCTTACTAACTGGATCGATGTACAATGAAATAAAGAGACTGGTTATTTCTAATTTTATTTATTCATTTGTACTTCCTTCAATATTGCTAATTATTTCATATTTTGAAATTATTCATCACTGATAGCTCATTCTTATCCTCCAGTGAGTCAACGGTTCAACGCTAAAATCTGTGGCTCAATTCCCCGTGGTTGACAGAACGCAGATAACCTATTGTGTAGCTTTGCGCTAAATAACAAACACTCAAAAGATCATCCTTAAAATAGTTATGTTTAAGGGACCTAATATTTGTGATTGAAATAGCTTTATATTGCAATTTTTGTTGCTGTCGTTCCCACCTCCTTGCGGATTTTAAATCAGGGACATTTTTATCTGGTCAGTTTTGACTCTAGTTACAACTTACAGGAGGCACTATCAGTAGCAACCAACGTAAAGCGGTAAGATTTTCCCCCCTAAATTCAGTACAGAGAAACGGTAAGTCTATTAGTATTATGAGAAGCATTATATTTATGGTTACCTTTATTTGTATATTGCAAAACTGCATATCAAATGCTTAATTTTTATCATCGTGTGTTACATTTAGCTATGTTATTAAGATGTTTCTAAGTTGGCGTAAGTGACTATAGCATATAGGCTCCATAATGATACTACAGGTTTAGTTTATTTTGGTTTCGGTTAGACCAGTCGCCATCTTTGTTACTATTTTCCGAATATAAAAGTTGTATATAATGTATACATTCACATCAGGAGATACTTTATTATACGTTTAGTATTTAAACATTCATGAAGAAGAAGATTGTTCAGATGATAAAGTTTATTATCATTAATGTAAGAGTTAAAAGTTAAGAAAAACGCTTTTACTTTTAGTAGTATAATAATTGAGCCTAAAAGTAAAACTAAAAGAAGCATTTTAGGCCCAGTAGTAGTAGTACTGTTAATGTTATTGTTAACAATAACTGTTATAACTTGTAAGTTGTATGCATGTAGCTATGTACTATAATTATAAATTATTTCGTATATGCAAATATATGATTCTTTAGTACACAAGTCAAACACCTGATGAGAAAAATAAAATTGTTCTAATTAAAAGTTAATTAACTGGAGCTTAAGTTGTCTTTTCCAGTCTTGAATTAAAGCTTGTGTTTATCATTTTCAAATAAATATAGCATGAACAAATCAGAAGTCTTTATCTTATTCCAACTTCAAGTTATCTCCTGGCTGACCTAATGATAACTTCTTAGTCTTACCCTTCTAGTTCTTTTCTGAAGAGAAAATAAGATGAGATATTAACCTTTCCTCATAAAATAATCCCTCCATCCCAGGAAGTGTCCCATTAACTTTCCTCTGAACCCTTTCTAGTGATTCAGTATTATTTCTTAGATATGAATACCAAAACTGTACATAGAATTCTAAGTACAGTTAGAAATACCCAAGAGTTTGATATCATCAGCAAACTACTGATTTGCCAGTTTTACAATAGCATTAATTTTAATGTTGGTAAGAAAAAACCAAAAGGCCCAAGCACTGACTCCTGAGATACTTCACTAATAACTTGGGCCCTGTTTGACTGGACTTGTTAATAACAATCATTTGCTTCCTTCTATCCAGTTATCTTTAAGTTCAGTTAACTCTAGGAAAAGTTTGTTTGTTTTTAATCCAAATTCACTAAATTCACACCTTTTTATTGTTCCAATAACAAGGAACATACTTAAGGGCAAATAAAAAAATGTTTAGCCTCTGGACTTTGAAAAAAAAGGAAGGAGGAAGTCCTTGTTTTTTAAATGACTTCTTTTAAAGCAAGTTTGCACCCCTTTTTTTTTTCATGAATGTTGCTTGTTTTCAAAGGATCCATATCAAACAAAAGCCTTAGTGTCATTTTTTTCATTAAAATGATATAGAATTTAGGACAAGTAAAGAAAAGGGCAAATCGAATCAACTGTGATCATCTACTTTTTTATTCAGAAGTCTTGGTTTATTTGTATGAGCAAAAAACGATAATTCAAAAACAAAAGTTGGAGGTGGTTGTTTTTTTAATTGGCTTAAGAGATTAGTGGGTAAAATTTCTTTTTGGTGAATATATATTGACTTATTTGTGATATCATATTTCACTAAATGATTTTGTAAAGCTTTTTTCAGACATAACTTTATTTTAATATTGAAGTAAAACTAACTGGCTTATAACTTCTAGGGAAAATCTTATTACCCCATTTAATAACCTAACATTATTGAATCTCCAATCTTCAGGCTGCTGCCCATTGTCAGTTAACCAACCAAAATGAAAGAAAAAGACGTGCATTTTTTTAACTTTGATCTCCTCTTAAACTGGAGAAAACCTTGTGTGGCCCTGGTGCTTTATTTTTAATCTCTCAGACTTTCTACTTACCACCAAAAGATTGATATCTACATGATTCATGTCTATTCCATTATAACTTCTAGTAAAAGTAGTCTTATCTAATTAACCCTTTAGAGATGGGTCAGGGGTCAAAGGCCATGTCATCATGTTTATTGACTCGCATTCAAAATTTTATTGAACTACTATTTTATGAACTTATGTCAATAACTTTGGTATCAAACTGTAGATTATAAATCAAATTTTAGTATTACACATTATTCAATTTCTTAATTTAAAAGTAAATATTAAAAAAACACTTAAACATCAGTTTTTATATGTTGATATGTTGAGTGCAGCACTGGTTCAAATTACATATTTCTGATGTTAAAATACTAAGTCTATATTTTTGTACAAATTAGGAACTCAAATTACCAATATTGACATGCTAGAATATAAAATAAGAACCCCTTATCTTTTCTGTTTGCTTAGATATCACTCATGTACTGAATCAAACACAGTGGCCCCCGCTCACCTATTTCCATTTTTGGAAACACTCCCTTATATACACTTACTTGTGTTTATGACGTGAATAACCAATCGATAGCTTAGAATGTCCTCCTAGTTGCTTTCTCAGCCATTTCCAAGTGTTAGGATGCCATCTTGTTCTTTCAAAACAAAATTTCAAGGAGGTAGGTTGTGTTTTTAGTCTGCTTGAAATTTCATATTTGTTTAGACCAAAATATAGCTTAGTTACGAAGCTTGATAAATTATAGTGGAATTCTATGATACTGATATAGTAATTTATAATTTTTTGGTTATTCAACTGTATATAAGAAACCGTAAAGAAATTATTTCGTTTCATATCCTCCACATGCGAAATTTTAAATGGCTTAGCAACATATGTCAAGCAGCAACCGAGTACAGAGATTGTAACTAGAGGAGATAATTGTTTGCTTTACTTCTTTATTTACTGTTCTATGTTTTAAGAAAAATAAGTTTAAGAACTTGTTTCTAAATAGTAATAATATATATACATATGTAATGTATAAGAATTGAAATGTGAAAAATATTTTACAAAATACTAGTCCACTAAAACACAGCCAAGAAAGGTCACTTTGTAAAGACTAAAGGTCAGTTTTATGTCGTTGGATATGGTAACATGAGCACACGTGTGCCGTGTCGTTGTAATTTCTGTATTGTTAGACAGGCATGGCTGAAAGGTCAATATAATAAAAATAATAAATACATATATAGATGTATAATGTTATGAGATTTAAGCTATTTAGTCTAAACATGCTTGTTTTCATGTTAGAACTTGTAGTCATTGTAGAATGAAAAAAGCATAAATTATATTTATTTTCTAATTTATTTAATGTGGTTACGATCAAATCGACCAAACCTGTACAGAGATTCATTATTGAAAATAATGAATAAAATATAAAGTTTTTTCTCAAGAATTGCTTGACAACTATCTTGACATTATAAAGATTTCATATGCAAAATTTGAAAATTTTACGATGCACAAAAGTATTTTTAATCTTAAAATGAAAATTACTTTGCATGTTGGATAGGCAACATGCAAAAAGAAAAAAAAGGCACGAGGAAAACATTGCATATGGAAGCATTGTAATATTTACTGATAATCTGCCAAATTTTGTTAACATACACTTACTAATTTAAAAGTTATACATG
>NW_013665612.1:2802330-2803192 GCF_000517525.1 Limulus polyphemus
ATAACAAGCACAAAATGGTTACGAGGTCTGTCCCAGGGACCAAGCCCGTGCTGAAAGAGTTAACCAAATCCCTAACTTTCCTATAGTTCTGTAACTCTTCTAAGCTAATTGTCAATTTTAACTTATGTAATTATCTCAGACTTTTTCCTAGGCCTGGCATGGTCAGGTGGTTAGGGCGCTCAACTCGCATTCTGAGGGTCGCGGGTTCAAATCCCCGTCACACCAAACATGCTTGCCCTTTCAGCTGTGGGGATGTTATAAGTGATGGTCAATCCCACTATTCGTTGGTAAAAGAGTAGCCCAATAGTTGACTAGCTGCTTTCCCTCTAGTCTTACACTGCTAAATTAGAGATGGCTAGCGCAGATAGCTCTCATGTAGCATTGCACGAAATTCAAAAACAAATCAGACTTTTTCCTTGGTGTATCTAGTAAGCCAATTAATTTTCATCTTTCACGTTATCTTCTTTATAGAAACATGCCCATCTTAAATCAAAGATTTTTTAATATTCCAAATGTTCTCCGTGTCACCTTTTAACTCATTATCCTTCTTCACTAATAATAGATCTTATCTCATAGCCTCAGAATTTACTTTCTGAAAGCTAGGAACTAAGATTTCTATTTATCTCAACTCCCCCTCCCCTCCCTTAGATCAGTTTTGCATTTCTCTAGTAATTGGTTTGATATCATTTTATCAACTTGCCTCCTCTATAGTATATCCTGCAGATGCCCATGTGTACACTAACTGTAATTTACATTTACTTTTTTTTTCTTCCAGACTGCAGATGTATAATATAGACACTTCAAACATTATTGATATTGAAATCATAAATAATATTCAACATTAAACTGGTACACAATTAAA
>NW_013665612.1:2803435-2807141 GCF_000517525.1 Limulus polyphemus
TTTAATTGTGTACCAGTTTAATGTTGAATATTATTTATGATTTTAACTTTATACACAAGTGCCAAAATACTATAATTATTGATATTGTTGGAGAAATCTACTGTTAATTGAAATAAATTATTTTAAAATATTTTATTTTTGTATGATAATTTGTTTTTAAATTTGTTTATCTTTTTAAAATAGTAGAATAAAATAATTTATATTTTTTTCCATCTTATAATTACAGGAACTCCTGCTTTTCAATTCTTTGGGTGAATGAAGTTCATAGATTCAGCTCTGTAAATTGACAGTTGAGTGTATAATCCAGGTTATTATGTGTTATATCAACTTGTCTCAACTCAGACAGACATGACTATGGCCTCTGTCAAAGCAGGTATCATGAACTCTGCAAGTCGCATTTCTGCACTCTCTAATAATATTATGAATAATACCATTAATCAGAATCTTCCAATAGCAAGGTAAGATATGATACTATTTAAATTTTAAATCCGGTTTAATATAGCATTAATCCTTCATCAAGAATACTTTTTGACTTCCTACAATATGTACATTTGAAGGCATGTTTAATGATCAAGGCTACGATATTCATTTTGGAACTACAAGTTTTCTGCAAAGGTTAGGGAACTTATGAATTTCAGCCAAAAGTTAAGGATTTTGGTAACACCAGTCAGGGAAATTTCAATGTGAAAGAGTATGCCTGCAGATGTATATAGGCAGGGAAGTTTTCTTTTTAATTATTCTAAATCAGTTGCACTGTAACAAAATTAAATCCATCATCTATGAAGAATAATTACACTGTTTTTCAGTGGAGGATAGTTTTTAGTGTAAAGTTATTTTGTTATATATGTGTGTGTATATATATATATGTGTATATAAGAATGGAATTACATGTGCATATTTGTGAAATAGTCAATAATGTCTTTAATTTGAGAAGAAAAGTTGGGGAATGTTGAGTCCACAACTGTTTGGGAACCCTGGACGGATGCCTATTCAGGCTTGTAATTAATACATAATGATCACACACTTGTTTTAAAGTGATGAAAATTGATGACTTTTACCAGTTACAAAGTGTGTGTTTGACACAGATATCATTAATTTGTTACTCTAATATTTTAAATGTAAGATATCAGAATTTCACAACCAAGGGTGTTTACCCCATTTCTAAAATTTGATGGAGAACCCTGCATTGTGATACGAAAATGTATATATTTTTTGAAACAAGATGAGGTAGTTTTACACTTGACCATATCAAGATCTGTTTATTGTAGGGCCTCTGTTTAAGGTGTTACCTGAATATGCAAAGGCTTGGTCTGTTTGACAGAACCTGTATTGAAAAAGGAATATTGACCAATGTGATTCAGAATTTACAATATGTATCTACATAAAATGTGGCAAGCTTTTAGTAAATGTACAGTGTGCTGTGCACAAAAAATCAAGGATTTACAAAGGTACTTGTACTCAAAATACGTCTGTGAATTGACAACATCATTCTGCTCAGACCCTGTCAAGTTGGAATGCAAAGTGATGTTCACATGAAGAACAAAATTACTTTTGTCCATCTTACAGTTTGCATACATATTGCATATCTATAACCTCTAGGACCTCCGAAATGTATATCTACAGTTTTTTTCAGCATCCATTTATACATAATATATGCTCTTCTCTACCTTAAACCATCACTAAATCAACATTTAGGGTAAAGTAAAACACAGATTTCAAATAGTAATACACATGAAACTTGCATAATACAGGAATTGTAAAAAAAGTTTATAAAAGATTTTACATAAAAATAATTTAGTCTCACACTTTCAAATAAGGATTGCCATATGCAAGTTCTCATACATTAGTTTTAACATTACTCGTACATAAAACAGCATTTCACCTTTTGCGTCTTGTTTATACAGAAAATCTCTTAATACTATTATTATAACACTGCTGTAATGAGGAATGACACATTTTGTATTAAATGCATTTTTACTGTCTTACTATGATATAAATTTTATGCAAAATTAGGTTAACAAAGCAGTTCTTCTTTTCCAGTAACATAATTTCTGATGATGTTGGATGGAAAGCTAAGCTTTGTCTTCCTCCAAAAGACAACAGAAAAAAGACAGAGGTATTTTTTTCTTTTACATTTTTTTTTGTGCATGTGGTTCAATGATTTCTGGTTTCTGACAATTCTAGGACCTAGATAATTTGTTTGTTGAACTGTTAATGTTAAGTCTAATATGACGTGATTGGTGTGAAAACTGCATTACAGCTAAAGCAAATATATTAGAAAAACTTAGATCCGAAAATTATTAACTATTATGTATAACCGAGAGCCTACCTTGTCTCGTTGATGCTTATGAAAGAAAAATCAGTATATTTTATATTGTACAGTTAAAAGGTTTATCTTGCATTGTTAGCAGATATTTCTTTTGCAACATCTCAACCAACTATTGATCCTGTTATCAATGTTATTTTCAAGTTTTGAACAACTCGACTTTCAATATCTATGTATCTACATGAGCCGATGTTTCCATTTATGAAAATTATATTTTAAGATCTGTGCAAGAACTCAGCTTGCAGATGTTTCCGAATATCAAAGCTATCTTCAAGTTTTGTACAATGAAGAACCTTTTTTATTTACTATGTAGATTTCAGGTTTACAAAATTTATTAGTTACCTGTGACCTAACCTATCAAAATGGCCTCGGGTCAAGCAAAGTAATAATATTTTTGCTAAAATTATTCTTGGTTGAAATCAGTGTATACCTAACAGATATACAATAAACTCGGTGATATTATTAAGTTTATTCATTGTACACCACTTTAAACCTAAAAAGGCTTGCCTGTTAATTTTTATAATTATTTCCATAACTTTCAAACAAATATAATTTAACACAAAAACATTTTCAGGAACAAAAACAAAAGTTTAAAAGAAACCATAAAAAAAATACCCAGATCTGTTGTTTGTTTTCTAAACTTACCAATAAGTTCCATTGTTGTTCTTTGCAGAAGCCACATCTAATCACTTTCTCAGAAAACTATAAATTACTTCTCGCATCACTTTATTCGCTAAACATTGACATAAACATTTTATAATCTATTTTATCCAATAGTATTTAAACTTTGTAGCTATCTTAAAATCTGAGCAACATAAATAGTAGATCTTATCACATGCTGTGTAGTCAAAGAAAAGTGTGGGAAAGAAAACTGTCCTAATAAATTCAAAGAAAGAGAAGGAAAATCACATGAAATCAAACATGCTTGGAATGGTGCTTTGGGATGGGATGAAAATAAAACAATCAATAAGTGTATTGTTTACCTGTAAGGCTCCTCGGAGCTGTGCAAAAATGTAAATTGGAACTTTTTTTTTCATTTTTCTTTCCAAATTACACAAATCAAATGTTTACAGTATTATAAAATATCAATTATAGAGTATGTTTGAGTAAATATTTGTTGAAATTAAAAGAAAAACTTATCAAGGGAAGCTTCAGATGTTGTTAAAAATTTTCATGTATGATTAATTGAAAAATGAGATACCACTGTGTGGCAGCAAAAGTTTGCTGGTAAAAGTGGGAACACTGGGTTTGGTATGTGAAATTATTTCTGGAAGAGTTAGTTAAATACTTTAAGGTTTGTGAACTGACAGTTTTTGTTGTTGCTTTTTTAATATGTGTATATATATATATATATATATATATATATATATATATATATAT
>NW_013665612.1:2808141-2839408 GCF_000517525.1 Limulus polyphemus
ATATATATATATATATATATATATATATACTACTTAATATATTTATTGATATTAGGAATTAGTAAAATACTTCGTCAAGTCTGCTTAACTTTCCTAGAAAGATTAATTTGTTTAACCTTGATTTTTTCTTCTTTATTTGGTGACTTTTTATATGCATAAATTCTAGGATGTGACAGAAACAAAAGGAAATGAATTTGAGGACTTTTGCATAAAAAGAGAGTTGCTGATGGGAATATTTGAAAAAGGGTGGGAAAAGCCATCACCTATCCAGGAAGCAAGCATCCCTATTGCTCTTTTAGGTCGAGATATTTTAGCCCGTGCCAAAAATGGAACAGGCAAGACAGGTGCCTATATTATACCTACACTACAAAAAGTAGATTTGAAACTTGATTATATACAGGGTAAGAGTCACTTTTTCTTTTTTTATCGTTATTATTGTTGTCACATAAGTAGTTTTTGGAATATTTATGATCAGAATTCTCAAGGGAATGCTATTTTCCCCTACTTTTGGGTTTATAAAATTGTGTCTAGATGTATGTATAAATCATAAAAAAATATATATCAAGCAAATACTCTACAATAAAATACAATGAGTTGTATAATGTGTAATGGTCGTTTAACTATATGAGATTCAGGTGTGTTGATTTGACACAGCTTTTGTAAGTTTTTTATGCATTACAGATAAAACTACTCAATGATATAGTTTGAAACTTCAGAATTAGTGTCTACATATTATGTAGCATCTGTAAATAACAAATCTATTTTTTATTTTTTTCTCACAAAAAAGTTTAAAATTCCTAAGTTTGTTGTAGGTTTTTAATTACCAATTTTAATGTATTCCTACATTCATTTCAAACTTTCCTATAAAGTTTTTATCTTTGTTTTGGTTCAAAAAATAATGCATGTAGTTTCGTTATATTTATGGTCACATTTTTTAGTATACTCAAATTATAAGCAAAGTGATTGTGCAATTCACATTTTTAGTCTTAAGCTTTCATTTAATATATGTAATAACTTTTAAACACATACACACATATGCATATATTTTTTTGTTTTTTACATTTAACTTTGGTGATTTTATTTGCAGCTATTTATGCCGATATGGCCTAATACGAAAAAAATCCTAAATAGCAGCCATTTTTACAAAATGAATCTTCATATTGTCAAGTGCAAAATGAGTTAATTAAGCCTACCATATCTTGTTTGCAAAAACAAAATTTCCTTTCGTATTGTGCATCAACATCATAATTTATGTGAAATTCAAAATGTTAAAGCATGCTTTCTGTATGCTTTAAAAAAGTCAGGAATGTAAATATATTGGAAGTTGTTCATAAATAACTTCTAGCAGTATTTCACCAAAATTGATTGGAAGAATGATCTTGTAATAATGTTTTTGTACAACATTTTCCATGCAAATACACTAACAACTTTGTTTTTGGTATTAATTTCTAAGTTTTTGAATGTCACATAATGCATTCTAATCTTTATAAATAGAAATATAAGAAGTGTGTATTATTTAGTTAGCTATACTAATTGCAAGTTGATTTTTAGTTTTGCACCAAGTACACAGCTTGCTCTGATGGGAAGTTAATGTTAATTAATCATTCAAATGGTAATATTGATTGATTATAAACAAATGTGTTTTATGAAGTTTTATTTCTTCAAGAATTTTATACCATTAATGAATTTACACTTGAAACCATAGACTTTATCACGTTACACCAAACCACTAGAAATTAATTTTAATATTTGTTATATTTATTCTTTGAATGGTGATAAAAAAACATAAGCGAAGAAAAGAAGTGGGTTACATACTGGGGTTTATTTATTTTGTAGTTACTATTGGAAATACTTTTCATATAATACTAATCTCCTGCTTTTTTTATTTCTCAGCCCTAATTATGGTCCCTACTCGAGAGTTGGCCCTCCAGACAAGTCAGATCTGTATAGAACTAGCAAAATATATAGGTACAAGGGTAATGGTCACAACTGGTGGAACAAGCTTGAAAGATGACATCATGAGGATTTATGAAAAAGGTAAGTATGTGGAGCTTAATTATGAAAAAACAAACAAATTCATAACTTATTGTAAAGAAATGAGCAAGTTCGGTGGTGAAAAAAATATTATTATGTGTAGAATATTATATGGAATATGAACCACTTGTGAATATACAACTTATTTCTGGTTTTCTGTTATGTAAATGCTCATTATACTTTTATTGCAAAACTTTTGGGGTAATTTTAAAAATAAATATTTTACATAATGAAAGATTCATATGAGTAACATGAATGTTAGATGTCATATTAAATACTCGTAAGTCTAAAATAAGTGCAGTATAGAATGTGACTTTACGTGAAAATTTTAATCTTTTTTTTTTTGTAAAACACTTGTACAGTGTAAAAAATACTATTATCTTTCTATATAGTTGCTTGTATTGAAAGAAATTGAGAGAATAGTAACTGTGTGTAATGATAATACATTAAGGTAAATATGTCATCTAAATAACTGAATTTTTAGTTGTAATGATATTCTAATGTAGTACAAAATTATTTTTCTTGGAGACATTAAATGATCACTGGTGCAGGTGCTTGAGTAGAAAAGCCATAAAAATCTCATGTTTATATTCAGTTGCTTTGAAATCATGTATAAATTGAGCTCATGAAGGCTAACCCAATCACTATCAAGGTCAGAGAGAGATTAAGTTTTTCCTCAGCTAACTTACGCTAAGAAATTAACTTTTATATAAGGAGTATTCACCAAAAACCAGGATTTTTCTTTCTTACGTGCTATTTAGTAGAAAGTTGTGGTTAACAAATAACAGTATTATTAGCTTGTATGTTAATTTCTTATGACATCATACTTTGTGTTCCTACAATGTAGGGTCTGAAACAAAGGTACAAAATGGCATCTGGAAGTATTATTGATTTAGAACAACATGCTGTAATAACTATATTTGAGAAGTTCTCATGGTAGCTCTTTCTCTATGTCATCTATATTTTTGGTCTTCGTAAGGTAATCTTTGTGTATAAATCAAATACTGACAGCTGGTTCTTGTAAAACAGCTTTACAGTACCACATGCATTTTAATTGAATGGCTTGATGAAGCATTGAATGAAATGTATGGTACTTTTGTGTACTAATGCTTAATTGCCTACATCCTCATCACCATTTTTGCATGTTCATTTTAATCTGATGTGGTGGACTCCTGGATATCAAATCTTTCTTTTTGTAAATGCCAGTCTACTGAAGTCTTAGAAAATGAATTTTCCAAGTCAGGCTTATCATTTTGAAATGCTATTCACTCCTCTAAATCTAAAATCTTATAATACTCATTAGACAGTATGTGGTTGAAGATAACATGGCATTAAAAACCTTTGAAAAAATCCAGTATGACCAGTGGGTTATATAAATATCATAGCAAACTTTAAAAAGTTAAAGTGTGGTCTGCACTAATTTTTAAGTACTGTTTATATCACTGGAAAGCTCTAAAAATTTGAATTTAGGTAACCTTGCAGAGGGATTTTTTTTCATTTAAGCAAAAATGTGTTTTATTTTAACATAAAACTGTGTAATGGGCTTTGTGTTGTGTCTTTATGCAGGGATTGAGTCCCAAATTTTGCAGTTATAAGAGAATGTGTATAATAAATTTCTTTTTAAATGGTTAATATTATTTTTGAATTAATTGTTATGGAATTAGAAAAATAATAAAATATCTCGGTTTGTGAAATTTTGGGTGCTAGTACAGCTCACTGGTTGGCATGTCAGACTGTAGATCTGAGTTTGTGTGGATCTCTCCCGATTACCATCAAAATCACACTTCACACTTGGGGTCTGTGTGTACATTATAAGAATGAAAGTCAAATTCTCTATTATGTTAGAGTAATCCAAAAGTTGATTTGTGTGGTTGTTGATTAGCTACCTTCCCTCTAGTCTATCAGTTCAAAATTAGGGACAGCTAGAACAGATAGTCCTCAAGTAGATTTGTGCAAAATTCAACAAACAGTAACTACAGTGTTAAAGTGAATATATATATGAAGACAAAATATGTGAATGTTTACACCCTAACTCCTCCAAGCCTGTTGGGCCAATCTCAACTAAATTTGTATTGAAACACTATAAACTATGGGTTATGTCTTGAGGGGGTCAAAATTGAACTTAACCATATTTCTGTTTTGTAAAGCTTGTTGGTTAATTACTCCCACTCTATTTAGTCAATCCCAAACAATCTTGGCAGGTTGATGCTGTAAACAGTGATGTATATTCTGAAGGGTTTCAAAGTCAAAGTATGAAAGTTGCTGGATTGTTTCTCAAACAACCATACTTTTCTCAATGAGATGTAGCATGTTCAAGGGTGGGATCACCTCAAAATCCTTATTTGTTAGTAGATGGAAAGCAAACTGCACATGTTTTTTATGAAAAAGCTATGTTATGATTTTGAGATAAAGTTTATGTTCAAGTTATTACTTTGAAATATATGATTGATGTTAAACTTGCATTGTTTTAATTAAGTTAAACATTCCCCGTCAGTTAATGGGTATTTCAGCTTGTTATTTATAATCCCTTCTATGAAAAAGCAACTTGTTTTGAGAAACAATCAGATGAAAAATCCAAATTATACTGAAGAAGAAAAATAATGTAAATATATGTTTAGTCCTTACAAAAGTAATGCAAGTTGAAAATAAAAGATATTTCACTAATAATATAGAAATGCCAGTGAGAACTTAAGCATTACTGTTCTACTTTATTTTAAAAAATAGGAATATATATATATATATATATATTACAAAGTTAACATTCAAATACTAATATAATAATTGAATACAGCAGAGTGTAGCCCAGTGATGTTGGACTGTAGGCCTGAGATTTCTTACTTCATGTCCTGTTGCTGCCATAAGAAAAGAAATCCTGCTTTACATTATGGGGCCAGGGGGTGCATTGTAAAAGATGATCAAATCCCACTATTGGATCTGAAAAGAGAAGGTGGTGGGAACTAGCTACTTTCCCTATAGTCCATCACTTGAAAATAGGGGACAAATAGCAACTAAGATGAACAGTTGATATTTGTCTGTGAGACAAAATGTTTTCATTCAAAAACTTACTGCTCTTGATTTAGGGAATTTAAATAATACAACTCTGTAGCCATAACAACCATAACTGGAGATATTTTAAATTATAGTATTGGCAAAACTGTCAGTGGAACATGTGATTTTGATGCAAAGTAAAGCTAACTGTATCCTACCTTTCATAATGTTATTTTTGTATGATAAGGTATATCTTTCACTGTATCTATCACATATATGTGTACATGTAATAAATGGGCTTTTGGTTTATTTTTGTTGTTTTTTTTCCAGTTCATATTGTCATTGCCACCCCAGGAAGAATACTAGATTTAATGGAGAAAAATGTTGCTCAAATGGATAAATGCAACATGCTAATCTTAGATGAAGTAAATATTTTTTTCTCTATTTTATCATGTGGATGTGATTAAAAAAAATTAAATGCATGAATTGTTTAAAGATTGCAACCTAGCATATTACTTTGAAGAGGAAAATGTTATAAATAGCTATTTTTAGTATTAACAATTTGTTGTCTGTAGAACCATTGGTTAATATAAACTGAAAATCTTAAAGCTGCATATTATGTTCAAATAATGAATATGCTGTTGAAAGTTAAGTATACATACATAATCTCTAAATATCTGATTATTCTGTTAGGAGATCAATCCATTTTAACATTTAGACACTCTGCAAAGAAATTAACCAGTAGCTACTAGTCCAGTTATTTGGGTTTTTTCCTCTAATGTGGCAGAATAATATTAGTAAGTTAATTTATGATGAATTAGAAAACACTGAATTTGTGTAGAATCCATAGGAGTTAGCTGGTTACAGGAGAAATATTTTAGTTTCCATTAGTAATGGTTGGTAAGAAAAGTAGGTTAAAAGTACTAAGTACATTGTTAATATAACATAAATATTCTTTCTTATATATATATATTCCCAAATAAAAAGTGCTAGAAATGGAATTTTCATAATTGTATTTAGAGATTCAAAAATGGCACTTAATTCCTAAGAATATAAAACAGTGTGTTTAGAAATCAGACATTTTTACTGAAAATTTAGGATTAAGTTGATGCAGAAATGAGAACAGGATTATTTTGTTTCATTTTTTGTTATTTTCATCCCTGATCCGTTCAGTTGTGTCTGATGTTGCCTAAAGCCAAAACATAACACCCTTAAAATAATGACATCCATAAACACCTTCTGAAGAGCACTATCTAATTTAAACAAATACTTTGTTGTTTGCACTAAAAATAACCTAAATTGTATAAAAAAAAATTAAATCTTTTAAAAATATTTCATTATTGCAAACAAAATAAATTTGTAATAGTTATAAAAACTACATTTGAATTTTTTTTGCCAAACTTTATCCATTTGGTTCTCTGCAATTCCACATGTTAACTTTAAAGCTCATTATTTTTGTTGCATGTTTCTTCTTCTAGACATTTGACTTGAACTATGTACCTCAATGAACATCAGTAACATAGTTGACTGTGATTCATCTTTAGACAAAATTTAAGAGCTGCTGAGTTTGCTATCACAAAAAGAAAGCATTAAATATTTGTGTAAAAGGAAATGTGAGCTATAACTACTATATTTGGCATAAATGTTCAACAGTGCAGGAACTAAAATAATTCGTTTATTGGTTCTGTGAGTCATTATGCAAGACTTGCTTGCATTTGAAGTCATTCTTAAAGGCTTTGAACCCAAAATGTTACTGGAATGAAGCTGACCTTATCTTCTAGTACCATTAACAAAATAATAAACAGGAATTTAAGATAACAAAGACTAACAAGCTTTTCAAAATCGGTGGTTCATTTATGAGAAGGAATCACAGCAATCCCATTCAACAACATTTCCCATTTCTAATCCAATACCTTCGTGTATTTGGTTTGTTTAAATAAGGTTTTAGAAGCTGACTCTGCATACAGTGAAGGGTCTTTGAAAAGTCTGTCTCTGTAGCCAAAGTTTGACTATGTTGACTTTCATAGAAGCTTGTTAGAAAGGACAAAGCAGTATTGGGTAATAGTATGACATTAAGTCATCATATTTAGCATGACCAATGATGTAGTTTGATGTTTGTTCTTACAAAGGGTAATAAACTCCACTGTAGGTCTTAAGGTAGAGTGTCTTTCAATTCTGGATTACAGTATATAAATTTCAGGCATTTTTCATATGTAACCGTGAAAACTACCATAATACTGATGATTGATATGAAAATGTTAGGCTTTTTTATTGTCTGTAAAGATAATTTAAGCCCCTGTATAAGAGCAAAATTAAGAAATTAAGTTTAGGCTTTTCTGTATTTTATAAAAATTATTTTTCTAAATATTAAGCTTTATTACAAGTATCTTCTTTATTGACTAGGCTGACAAGTTGTTGTCCCAAGATTTTAAAGAAATGCTAGATAAGATCATCAGTTATTTGCCAAAGGATCGCCAGGTTCTCGTGTACTCGGCTACATTCCCACTCACTGTTGAACAATTTATGGTAGGTAACATACTTTTTTTTTCTTTCCTGTTGTGTCATTATAATAATTCATAATTATATGATGGTTGTATAATATTACATTACTGTCAGCAATGTAAGTTTTAAGTTTCTCACAAATGCTGTAATATGTATCAGAGATTCAAAAGTAAGGGATATATGTGGCCCAGTGGTTAGTGTACTGGTCTGGATCTGAGGTACCATTACCACAAAAAAAACTTGCTTTGTTGCCATATTCATTATAATAGTACCTCAGATTCTACTATTTGGCTAACAAGAGTCAGGAGTATTGGCTAGTGCAGATAATTTCAAAACTACGATGGCTATAAAGACCTTTTTTGGAATTTTCTTGAAGGACATGAAGATTCTCTAGATCAGGGGGGCAATTTGAAAATGCTACAATAAGAAAAATTTTACATTATATTATTATACCATTTCAACACCAAATTTGTTTTTATATTAAGGGGGGTATCAAATGTTTTGAGGTGGGGCATGGAGCAAAAAAGGTTAAGAACCACTGCTCTAGATGTA
Organism: Limulus polyphemus; assembly: GCF_000517525.1. Taxonomy (NCBI): domain Eukaryota; kingdom Metazoa; phylum Arthropoda; class Merostomata; order Xiphosura; family Limulidae; genus Limulus; species Limulus polyphemus. The sequence continues at coordinate 2,816,218 of NW_013665612.1, forward strand.
TGTTGGTGACTTTAGTGTTATATAGAGAAAAGTTTGTGATGAGTAATACTGGTAGTAAAATTCTTTCTTTTTGAGTTCTTCTTTATTTATTTATTTATTCTTCGGTATTTGGTTTCTACAACTGTATGAATTAAAATCATAGGATGTTGTGTTTTATGTCTATTAGTTCAGTGAATGTAAAATTTAAATTATTTAGTGTATGTCAATGGACTTATAATGCCAGTTTAATGGTATATAATTTCATATATTAAAGTTGTTCCCAATGTTTCTTGATATTTTTGCATCTGACTTTGTAATAGAAGAGAACCATTCCACGTCAATATATGTCATTTGGTTAAATATCGTGAAATTGAACATCATAGTTTTGCACTGATATTTTATAGCATTGGTCAAAAAACAAAAGTTATTATATTTTGTAACCTTTTTGGCAAGCCAAAGAAGGTACTTGTGCAATTTTATAAACTAAATTAATTTAACAAGATCAGCCTCAACCTCTTTCTACTTTGCTGTTATTCTGTGTACATTTTTAATTTTTACAAATTAGTGAAGTATTTCAATTTTTTTGTTCTTTGGGTGATCTGAATGTAAAATAAAAATTTTTCTAATGCTTTACAGAGAAAATACCTAAAAGGGCCATATGAGATCAACCTAATGGATGAATTGACTTTAAAAGGTATAACTCAGTACTATGCTTTCGTTCAAGAGAGACAGAAGGTTCATTGTCTGAACACATTGTTTTCTAAGGTATGGATTTTAAAATCACTGCAAACCATAATGCATTTAACACTTTGAAATCGGGTGAGTCAATGTAGACATATCATGACCTTTTTATAGAGTTGTATTCAAAATTTAATTTATGAACTTTATTATCAGTATGTGTTAATAAACTTTGTATCAGTAATTCAAATTTTTACATTATCTAAGTTTTAATTTTTTACTTTCAAAACGAAATATTTAAATAAATTCTCAATATAAATTTATCTGTATCACATGACACATTTTTACTCTGAATTGCTCATTTTAAGTTTTCTTTCTACTCCTATATGATCTGACTTTGGCAAAGATCGTACACTTATAGTATAAATATTGCTAAGTTATAATGTAAACTTATAGTGTCCAAACTTATTACATTACTGAGATATATACAAAAAGTCAAACTCACATGCCTCGTCCTCCTGTCCCATCCTATCTTTCAGTATGTCAGTAATTCTCTCTGTCATTTGCTGTTGAATTATTTATAACCAATAGAAAGAGAATGTTTAAATCTACTGAAATTGCTATTAGGCTAGCTCATTCTGACAACACTTTTTGAATTATTTGGCCTACAGTTTCATCTATTGTCAGATCAGTTTGACCAGCTAATGGAATGTTCTTAACCTATTTATAGTTAGTTAGAAATCCATTTAAATTATAGAAGATTTAATATATTATATTTCATGTGGTAATAATATTTTGTGTTCTAAATTGCATATTTGAAATAAATAATCATTTTTTGTGCTACCAACATCCCTACTGAAAAAGTAGGATTAAGGTTTGTCGGGAATTTCAGAGCACAAAAAATAAAAAGCTCACGTGTAAGTACTAAATTTCTTATTTTTATGTATATTTTATTAATTGTTATAAAATATACTAAAATGTAAAAATTAGAAACTTGTTAGGTTAAATAAGAAAACTTAAATGAAGCAAAAATTACTTGTAATAGCACGAACACGTTATGAGGCATGATTGTATAATTTGTGTGTGTGCATGCTAGTAATTCTATTGTTTTGTTTACACAAAAATGTGCAGCTGTCAACCAGTAAAATAAACCAGATATGGAAAGTCTTTTAGTTTTGGCTATAAGAATAAATAATTATCTGTTACAGTATGTGATCGTTCTAGAAGGGGAAAAAAAGGGTAATTTAAAATTATTTTGTATTTTTTAACTATGCATTTTACCATATATTACTGATTTTGCTACAGTTAGTGTTAAGGTAGAAAAATGTTTTTTAAATATAAAGATTTACTGAAAAAAATAACTTCATACTCATTTAGGAGATTCTAGATAGTGGTTATACAAATGAAATATGAAAATTGTAAGATGAAAAGTTTTATTCTTGCAGGGAAATCACCTTTCACTCAAACTGACTTAGTAAAAGCTTCAGAAATTCAGACAAATTTTTAACAAAAATACATTATTAAAAAATGTATTCTTTGTGTACAGCAGACTTATAATGTGAAATAAAATGTTGTCAAATTTTATGAAGCTACATTAGTAAATTCAGAGTTATAGTATGTATAATTTCTTCCTTACATAGTGGTTACAAGGTTGGTCAAAATGACTGACACCATATGCAGAAAGTAAATGTAGCATGTAGCACTTCATTTACGTTTTGTTTTGTTTTTACTGAAAATGGGTTTTCTTTTCAAATGATCATTATTCTCTCCCCAAAAAGTACTTAATTTTACATTCCTTACCTTTAATTAAAAAATGGTATATAGTTCCGTGAAAGACATTTTAATTTTAGAACTTTGAAAACAGTGTATGTAATAAAATTTTTAATGTCAAGATTGCGTTTTTGAATTTCTATTTAAATAATTGCTGTTTACTATGTAATATTGTATCATATCCCTAGACTCCTTTACTCTGCACATCATTATTTTGTACAGAATGTATTATATTTAAAAAATAAAAAAAAAGGCAAACTGTTGTAAGAAGCTGTTTATCATGCTATAACTTCATAAACTTATCAGGGTTATGGAGTGAATGCCTTTTCTAAGCTGGCAAAACATAGGTATAATGGATTATATTTGTCATAAGACACTTAAATATATTATTTTCTTTTTTAAACACTAGCTTCTTTTTTCAGTTAAAAAAAGCCCCCCAGTGGCACAGAGATATGTCTGCGGACTTACAACGCTAAAAACCGGGTTTTGATACCCGTGGTGGGCATAGCAAAGATAGCCCATTGTGTAGCTTTGTGCTTAACAACAAACAAACACAGTTAAGAAAAACGATAGGCCTAATAGTAATATCTTATGACAAGTATAATTAATTGGTATCTGTACACTGATCTTCAGAACAATACCTGTTCTTTTACAAATGTTTGTTCACAGTATTATTATCAGTTAGGCTTTATGGTCTTTCAGTTGCTTAATTATGCTCTTTCTTCTGCCAGTCTCACTTGTTGAAACTGAGTTTTCTGTATCTCAGGATTTTAGTCTAGTTTTATATTTTTTGTGATCTTTAATGTGAGACTTATATGCCCCATTAATGATTAAGTGAAGACTGGCTTTTCTACTGGCTATAATGGCATTTCCATGTTTCATGTACTAGTAATAATTTTCTTCCTAGCTTTGTCATACCTTTTTAACAGCATTGGTTCTGTAGCCTTCTCAGTTGACATACTGCTTTCTATAATTTATCCTCCTCTTTCTCCCTCTCTCCATTCTTGTTATTGGCCCAAGTGAGGGCTTCTGTTATGATGGTTCAATCATTTGTTTTGTAAATGTACTATTAAAAAATCTATGTAGAGGTAAAAATAATTTTCAAATTACTCTGAATAGTGTTTTTTTGTTTTTTTACTAAGTTTAATGTTATCATCATCTTTCTAATTAGCATCATGCCATACCTGTTTTAAGACTTATATGACCATTTGCTTATATGTATTTGTTTCTCTTTCTTTTTTTCTGCTAATTACAACTGTCTTTGGATTTTGAAAATGTCTGATCAACCTTGTTACTAAGGCAGCTAATACATTAATATTTGTGTTTTTCATGTTCAGGGCTTTTTAATTAGAAATACGAAAGAATACAAGATAATACAGTATTTAGAAAAGAACAGTTAATTAACTTGTACATATGGATTATTTAATTTCCTGCTTGATAAGTAATATCTCATAATACACCCTGTACCATGAATGAATTATTATTAAAGTACCTTTGGTGAAATTAGTATTTTTTTCTTCAGATCAGGTAGTTCTTTAAAACAGTAATTTTAAATATGGATTGTTTTGGTGTTTTTTTTTTGTTTTTTTTTAAGTAATTGTGTACGTTTAGCAGTGATCTTCAGTTGGCTTGGATATTGTTGAGTAAATAACTTCAGTTTGTTCTTCAGAAAATTGAGACTGTTCTAACAGTTGTTTTTTAAAATCATTAAATGATATTCAGATTTGTAGCATACGTTGTTGTTTTTTTTACTATGTTTATAATATTCAAAGGACTGAATATTCACTTGAGTTTCACCATTACAATATACTCTAAGCTGAGGGATGGGTTGTTGGTGAGAAATTAATAAAGAAGTACACATAAATATTTCCTACTCGAAGAGCATTTTATTTATTATTTTGTGTATTTTACTTCAGCTACAAATAAACCAATCCATCATTTTCTGCAATTCAACTCAACGAGTAGAACTTCTTGCCAAGAAAATCACAGAGCTGGGTTATTCTTGTTACTACATTCATGCTAAAATGTCTCAGCAACATCGTAACAGAGTCTTCCATGATTTTCGTGCTGGTCTTTGCCGGAATTTGGTCTGCTCAGGTCAGAAATCAGCTTTTTAAGTGATTAATCATAAAGTTAATGACCATGAAAATGAAACTGTTTTCTATTTTAGCCTATTAAATATTATATATGTTGATCTTAATATTTCATCACTTTCTTGGGATAGTTTTTACATATAAGAAGCAGCAAGATATGATATTTAAGTACACTAAGTTTTAGGATACAATGATGATTATTATGAAACTGCTTTGGGGCTACCATTCTGTATAACACAAAATTATTTTTATTCTCCACTTTAACAGAAACACACTGATAGTAGTCTAAGGTTTACAAAATACATGATTTTATTACTGTTCTTTTAGTAGTGGTGCATAATCAAATTTATTATAATTTATCCCTCACTTACAAGAGTATAGTTTTTCAAAGAAGATTGGGTAAGTACTTTATTTCTTGTTTTCATATTTATTCTTTATTATATGGATCTTTTTAAGTTATTTAAGACTAGATTAGGTAAAATAAGTAATAATAATAATAATATAATTAAAATGGTTCACAAGGCATGCATGTGAGCTGCACATTTCCCAAGTGATTTACAACTTATAATGGCACAGGTAGTTGTTAGACACAGTTCAAAGGGCAATAAAACAATACAATTTAATTATCAATAGATGTATACTGTTATGAACTTAGAGCTACTTGGGATAAATGAATGTACGAAGTTTTAGGGATTATACTAAGGAAATTTGAGAGTTCTGAGATGAGGAAACGTATTTTTTATTTTAACATGAAAATTACTTTTCACACTGACTATTCAAAACAAATACATATTTTTAAGTGAAGTATAAGACTTATAAGCTGGAAAGACTGCCAAATTTTGTGAGGATATACATGCCATATTGAAAGTTAGAAGTATTAAATCTATAAAGACTTTATTAGAGTAGAAAGAGATCACGTGGTCGGTCAAATTGACCGAGCCCATGTTGAGAGAGTTAATACTATAACTTGGTTTGTGTTGCACTAAAAATTGTATTTTTGTAGATTACGGACAAAAGGTAAATAGATTTTGATTTTAAGTGGTAATGAGGACTTTGAGTGGCATGCTTATATCAAATACTAGAAAAAAAATGCATCTGCCTTACTGAGACTTGGTTACTGTCAAAGTGTTTTAATTGCTTGTCTGCCAGTAGAGATACATTAAACAATGTGTCCCAGTTATCTGAGGTGTAGATCAGTGTATTAGGTCATTTTTAAGTGAAGGTCCAAAGAATTAGTACAACTGCTTATTAAAATACATCTAAAATATAGGTTAGTCAGTTCATCTGAAATCTGATGTACATAAAAAACATGTACCATAAAAAACAATTCTAACTCTTCTATGGCATTATAGAATTTGATTATTAAATCACTTTCAGTTACATTTTTTTTTGGGGGGGGTGGTATATTTTGAATAATTATTAATGAAACTAATGATTTAGTCAACTTGTTATTTTAAAATAATAAAGGTATGTGTCAGCATGTGTATTGTGTGAAGTAGTTTTACTATCTTAAATAAAATTTAAGTATAAATAAAACAAAAGCTATTAGAAAACAGTTTGAAAAATGTTTGAAAGTACCATGGTTTACAGAATTGAATATTTAATTTAATGATTATAATTTGTGTCCATCTATTTTCGTTTTTCTTTCAGACTTATTCACTAGAGGTATTGATATTCAAGCAGTAAATGTGGTTATCAATTTTGACTTTCCTAAAATGGCAGAAACATACTTGCATCGTATTGGTAGATCAGGTCGATTTGGACACTTTGGCATTGCTATTAACCTGATCACTTACTCTGATAGATTTTCTCTACATCGCATTGAACAAGAACTTGGAACAGAGATAAAACCAATACCTAAGGTATACTATCCACAGTTTCACAACAGTTTTGATCATCTTTTCTTCTGTGGGCCAAAATTAATCTAGACAAATCACGAAAATTTAATTGGCCATATATGAACAATATAATGAATATAATTTTAATAGAAAATTCTTTGTTACCATTATTATTAAACAGACTATTATATTTTTAAAATGTGACTATTTTTCACTTTTCAAAAATACTAAACATTGTAGTAGTGCTACTAACCTAATTAACACATGTATTTAAAAAATGCCAATTTAACTCGATTAATTCACAATAATTTGTAGTTAAATATCAAAGTATGATGATTGTTTATTCAGTACTTTTCATTCTTTCATTAACACACAGACACAAATGTTTTAATCATTCATTGAAATTAGTCATGTATATATAGATAGATAGATAAATAGATACTTGTGTATGTTTATTTTTGTAGCACTTAAATATGTCAGTATAGGAATAATTTTGCACATTAAACTTCTTTCACGATCTTCTTGCAGGTGATTGACAGAAGTTTGTATGTTGCGGAATTACAACATGATGAAAATGATGAAAGGAATGCAAGCAAGTAGATGTTAAGCTTCAAATATTCTTTTCCATAAGGTAAAGACAAATATTATATAAAAGATAAAATACCTAAATTATGTTTACTTCTTAATGCATAAATTAAAACTTCCCTTGAAACCTAAATTTAAAATACCATGCAAGATATTGTTTTGTGATTGTTGAATTTGAAATGTCGATAAAACCTTGTTACGTACCATAAAGTATTTCAGAAAGAAAAATATATATGCAAAATCAACTCATTCGTGTTAAAAGCATATTAATCTTAGCATTATACCTCACATGAGTAAAACCATGCAGGTAAAACTAAAGTAAAAACTGAAGTTACATAAAAACCAATAATTTTATGTTAATGTACTGTAGCTTATTTATGGTAATATTTCACTTATAGAGCTGGGAAATTAGTCAGTGTAATATATTATTAATCGCCTGTGATCATCGAGTACGTTGATTTGTGTTGGGTTAAGGAATCAGTTAATGTCATGAAACTAATCAGGTAAAATAGTTAATATCACAAAAATAGTGCTTCTGATTATTACTTTCCAACTATCCAAGAATATTCGATTAGTTGAATCTAACTGATTAATGAGCCCAACAATTAATTGATTAATAAATTACACTAACTCCCCAGCTCTAGTCACTTAAAAAAACAAAGGATGTAATTTTGTTTACTCATTACTAAGCAAGTAACATGCAGTGTCATTTAGTCTGAGCTCTATGACAAAATGTAAAATGTTAGCAAACTGTGTATGGGATAAAAAAAAGTAACTGGAATTTAACAGTCTTTAAAGTTGTACTATCTAAGCATATTTTGCACAGTAATCAGTCTTGACTGACTTGGCACAGAAATATCAAAAAAGGCATAGTACCAAATTTTAAAAACTTTGAAACAAAAACTTCTTTTTGGTATAAATGTTTTTATGAATTATGTTTGTATGAAAGGGCATAGAATTCAACATATTTTAAAAAGTATAAAGAAAAATATAGATACATCACTTATTGTAGGAATGCTTGTTAGGATTAATATACTGAGAATTCCATCTTGAGCTTGTAAGGTTATTGGGTATGTTGAAAAAAAGTTAATTCCTTAAAACTGTGGTTCCCACCTGCCAATCTGCAAGATGGTAAAAAAAAATATGTTTTAAAATACAACTACTGAAGTATATTGATTTACAATATGATTTAAAAGTGTCTTAAAAAGTTAATATTATATAAAATGGTCCATGAAATTTTGGGATCTCAATTAGCTGTTCCTCAGTTGGTAAAAGGTTTGGAACTATTGCCTTAAAAGACTTGTTCATTTACAGATGGCTTGGCCAGGTGGTTAGGGCTCTTGCCTCACAATCTGAGGGCCTTGAGTTCGAATCCCCATCACACCAAACATGCTCGCCCTTTCAGCCGTGGGGGCATTATAATGTGACAGTCAATCCCACTATTCCTTGGTAAAAGAGTAGTCCAAGAGTTGGCGGTGGGTGGTGATGACTAGCTGCCTTCCCTCTAGTCTTACACTGCTAAATTAGGGTCAGCTAGTGCAGATAGCCCTCGTGTAGCTTTGCACAAAATTCAAAAACAAACAAACAGAGGGCTTTAGTCACTCATTTTTCAATTAGTAAAGCAAGATTTTAGAGAGTATACAAGCAAATGTTACTTAAGTATCTAGCATTGTAAGTTTAAAAAAAAAACATTTGATAAAATTTTGCAGTAAGAAATTCAGTAGATTTGAAATATTATTCTTTGCCTGGTTAAGGTTAACTGTTTTTTGAGACTTGTCTATAATGTGTGTTATCTCACAATATTAGAGGTGAGCATTTAGTGGAATTTGATAATCGATTAATCATTAGGCTTATTAACAGATTATATTAAAGTGATCAGTTCTTCTCACATGAGATGTGAATAGTTGGAATAATTAAAAGTATTAGTAATTGAAACATTAATTTTTGTTAGTCACAACATCAGTTATTTTCATGACAATCAAATTAATCATCCAGTTCTGCATAGTAATATAGCTGAAATGAGACAGTGCCCTACTGTGATGGCTCATCACACTTTGAGATGTTGATCGCTTGTTTGTCCTGAATTATGTAAACCAATATTTTACACTTAGAACAAAGTTTATTTGAACTTTAATAAGTTTGACTCACTGAACAGTTAAGACAATTTCTAATAGCTTCTTATCCCATAGTATATGATTTTCTGATTTGTGACTAGGCACTTGTTTAATACAGAGAACAAAATGTTTTAGAAAATTCAAAATGATTTGTACTTATCATTTGAAAAAATAAGAAATTATAATATGTAACAATTGGTTAGTTATTTCATCTTAAGTAAGGATTAAACCACAATATTGTTAAGGTGATTTGATTGAATCAGCCATAACTGACCATTCTGATAGTGTATCAGTGATTTATATCAGTGTGTACTAGATATGCTAACAGCATTAAATTCCATGACATAATGGGACTTTGTTATATTTGCTTCTTTTTTCAGAAAAGTCTAAGGTCAAGTGGAAATATCAAGAAAAAATGACCTAGTCTGGTATGCTATTAATCTTGACAGCTTCTCTACTCAAAAGAATTATTGGTCATGACTGAAAAGTGTTATTTAAATTGTGTACCTAACACTACAGAATGGGATTATTTATTTTTGTTTGAGCTTGTGAATATTGCAAGCAGCAGTGTTAACCAGGAAGGTGTTACCATTAATGCCAAACATTACTGTAAATATACCTAAAGTGACTTGACACAAATGACTTCATCTTCGTGAACAGTTTCTGGCAAGTCCTAATAACTCTTCCAAAGTGAAAATAACACTGTATTTCAAATCTCTTCAAATGATGTTCAAAGTGACAGTTCTTGTTCCACAAAAAAGTGTACTAAGACCTTATTCTAGTAGAATGAGAAGAAAAAATATATCAGAATGTTTGTAAAACTGTCACAGGATTCAATTGATATACATCTGTGCCATGCCATTATAGACATCTAAATTATAATCTGTATTTAGAGGCACTTTAAGACTTCGTCCAGCCACATTACTTCAGTTAAGTGGTATCTATCATGTATATGGCATTGACTATCTGATGAGTGAATTATTAAAGTAACATATGCTTGGTTACATCATAAATAACATGTTTTAACTTGCTTCTTCATATGAAAATGAAACATATGGTGAAGAACCCAAACAGTCACTGCCAGCATGTTTGTACATTTTCTACTTGGATCTTTCTCAAATTGTGGGGAGGTCATATCACAAACGTTTTAATATATGGAAGGAGCTTTGAATAACTGTAGGTGACCTAAAGTTGTACTGTTTCAGTGAAGTGAAAGAACAGTAATGTGATTGTAATTGTTATTTCTGTATAAACCTTCCTTAACTGAGTATATTAGACAGGACAGAAAATATTCTGACTCACTCTACATTGTAAATTGTGGCTAATCAAAAATTGGAACTTTTAAGCTGTTCCTGGAACAGTTGAATATACATATATATATATTCATCATATTGACAAAAAAAGCACAAGTTCAGATACTTCCCAAAATTAAACTTATATTTGGAAGTGAAATTGCTGGGTTTGTATAACCTTAAGAAGTAACACAATTGATATTCATCACAAGTTCAGATACTTCCCAAAATTAAATTTATATTTGGAAGTGAAATTGCTGGGTTTGGATAACCTTAAGAAGTAACACAGTATTATCTGGTTTGAACTTAAGGCCATTTTCAGTTTAACAAGACTACCTGTACAGATTTAATTAGAATAGTCACATGCAATATTTCTATTTAAAATAGTCAAATTATGTATTTCACTGAATATATTTGAATTTTCAGGCATATACTGAGTCTTACCTCTCATTTTTGTGTTTTTTCACATGTGAACACTAAAAATTTGTGCCACTTAATTTTACATACTCCTTTTAGCCATTGTCCTTGAAGCTTTTTAAGAAATTATGAAATTCATTGTGTTGGTTAGCTTCTTGTTATTTCATGTTTCAAGGCAGTGTTCACTGGTGGTTGATATAGTGTCCATGTTGGAACAAAATAAGTAATGTGTAATTTTGAATTTACATTGATATTAAGTCAGTACTAACTGTTCTTGTCTTTCTGGTCAAATGTAGTCACTGAGTTTCAAACATAAGCTTTTAGTTTTTTAGTTGAGATTGAATGCCAAGGGCATGGCCTCCCATGAATACCCATTGTTCAGATATTGTATGGTTGTGCAGACCTAACTGAGTGGCTGTCAAATGTTTGGCTTCTTAAAAATCTAATATAATAATCTTTGTAACAGATATATTCAAAGTATGCCAATAAATAACTGATTTCATCTTCCTTCAATTAAATCTGAATAATGATGTTATGCCATATCAACTTTTTGTACCCTGAAGAGTAGGAAAACTTAAATTTAACATTCATAGCAAGGCAGTAAACATTATAAAATATAAAGTTTTACTGAAAAAACTTATTTATTTAAGAGGTTTTAGAGATTATGCAAATAAAATTTCACGATTTTCAGGTGAAAAGTATTTTTAATCGTAACATGAAAATCACTTTGACTCCATATATTCGCTGTCAAATTTTGAGAAAAATACTTAATTAAAAAAATCTGATTTTTTGTGTCCAACAGCCTTGTAATATTTGCTGGAATCTTGTCATATTTCATGAGATACAAAAAACGTCAAAAGCTGTAGTATGGAAACACTAATGGTCACAAGGTCAGTGTAATCCATGAAGCCAGTAGTGAGAAGGTTAATAGCTTAATGTGAAAACTAGAACTGTTATTTATCTTCTTTTTTTTTCTTTTTTTTCATTTCTTTCTTTGCCTAACATCCTACTTTTTTAAGATATAACCTGTTTGCTTTTATGATGGATCTCAATCAAAAAATAAGTATTTCCAAAAAATTTGGGGTAACAAAAAGCCCAGTTAATTAGCAACGTTACTTGTTGAATTTAGGACAAAAGTTTATGCATTTTATCTGCAATGTTACTGACATGGGTAACTTGTTGAATCATAATGCAAAAGAAAAATATTGTGAATCAAATGATTTGGAACATGGTAATTATTTTATTTTCTCATTATTTATCTTGAGTGTACACATTTAATATTTTTGGTAACATTTGGCAATCAGAAGTTAACCAGTTATACTGTTGGAAATACACTGTATTACTTGTGTAATAATGAAATTGCCATCAATTCCAATATTCTCACGACATGCAAGAAAATGGTTGTTATATCTTGTAAAAATTTATCATTTTTGACCTGTGAAGCACTTTAAAAATATATGATGTAATAAGTAAAATGTTGGTTATTTCAAATTGCTTTGCAGTTTTTTCCCACGTACTTGTCTTTATTAGGCCGACACTTACCACCAAGAATTTTATTTTGCACAAACTATTAATATTTGTTTCTTTTTAATTTAATTTAATTTTGTTAATAGAATTAAAAAATTACTTGACACAATTAAGAATATTAGCTAACTTACAATTATCATGAATTGGTCTCTCGATTAGCAGAGTTAATTTTTAAGATTTTACATAAGTTTTGTTTAATACTGCATATGTTGTCAAATCATAAAACATTTTTGAACCTAAGGGGAGGAAGTTATTAAATTTTGCAATGGAATAATAAATGACTCTTCTAAATTATGGTCCTATTGTCTTCTTTGTGTGTACCACTGTTCAACATTGTATAATGAGATTTTTCACACTTAAAGCACAAACCAAAAAAATCAAAGTAGAGGAGTAAAGATATCTGACATTTGGTTCTCAAGTAGGAATAAGTATTTTATAACAACCTGATACACTACTGTTGCTGAGCTTTGATTTAATAATAAAAACATAGATTTCACTTCATATGAAATATATAAATTTCTTTAAATAATAAGAAATCTAAAGTTTATTCACATTTAATGAAATACCCAAAGAATTTTACCATTATTTTTAAATCTTGTTTCTCATGATTACACGAAAAGTTCAATAATTTTGGAATCAAAACAAAATTTTTAAAGTGTTTGAAAATTAAATTTACAAAGTTTAATGATGATTTTTCTTGCATAGCCACTTCAGAATTAAAAAAGCAACTTCACAAGACCTTTTTTTTTTCTTTAATTCACTCTTAGATTTTTCCTAACACAAAAACAAGTTATGATATTAAGTTGCAAAACAAAAAATATTCTCTGGTGTGCATAAAATTAATGGTTCTCAACCCTTTTCACTCCACTCACTGGCAGAATCTTTGTAAAAAGTTGATAGACCATTAGATGCTTATCATTAACTATAAAAGGCTTATTCCCTTTGTGGTACTTCACACTTTTTTTTTATATATATATACATTGTTGCTTAGCAACAAAACTAGCACCTGATTGTTCTTTGGCCAACTATGGTGTTTATGTTGAATGCTCAATATTCATGTTGATTTGTTAGAACGGTTTGTTTTTTTATTCTTTGTTTTTTTGATAACTTTAGTGATATAACAGCAAAATAATTTAATTCAGAAGTTTTATGACATTGAGTTGTAGCCAAAAGCAAAATAAAATTTACAAAGTAGTGTTTCAGCTAAGCATTACATTTATGTATTAGGCCTAATGCTTAAATTAGACTACAAATAGGCCTACTATTACTAACATTATAGAATAATAGTTTAAAAATTTTTAAGAAGTGAATAAGTGTTAATTAATAAATATTCTTTTGGTATTTTAATACATGTATTACCTACTTGGCCTCAAAACATAAATAAACGTTTATTACTACCAAATATCTTTTATCCTTTGTACTGTCGAGAGAGTTGAAAATTTGTCAGAATGTTCGTACTATGTTTTCTATTTCCTGACCTAGAATACAGTGAAAGGCTCAAGAGTGCTATTTAATAAGTCTCTTTCAGAGTGCACACATACTTTTTTTCACGATAACATTTCATTTTTCTGCATAGTTTTTACTACAAATGTGGTGATTAAAGAATTACTTCAAGACTGATGAAATAAGTGAAGAGTAGGTGCATTTTGGAGATACTGACAAATTTGTTTTAATTAAACTGTATAATTTGCATTAATCATTCAACAATGGTTCCTCATCATTTTTGACGGGGTTTTATACTAGTATAAGTATAATGAACTAAAAAGTCAATACTTCAGCTGTTCCAAATATATACAATTTATAAATTTCACAGAAGTCAAATCTTTCACAATTTTAGAAATTAATGTGGGGCAAGATTATTTGTATATAGAAGTTATAGTGATTGCTATTGGGTAATTTAATGGATATAACTATAGTTGAAAAGGTTTGTCATATATATTGACAAATATACACAGCCTGCTGTTGAAATGAATAAGTGGTGATATCAACATTGTGGACAGCAACTAACACTTACCAAAGTGTGGGGCTCTTCCAGTCTGGAGCATAATGCAAGCCCACCCAGGAGAAATCTTTGTTGAGACCATGCATGCACATGGCAGAGATGAAGTAGATCACTTCCCTAATATTTAACAAAGACCAGGAAGACTTGGTCCACTTCCTACGAAGGTTCTGATTAGTGATTTCCTGAAACCACTGGTCTCAGGAGCAGGTGATGTAACATATAATCTTGAATCTGGATGATCTAGCAAGCAATCAACACAGTCAAGTATTTAATGGATAGTCATCTGGTGGGACACTGCTAAGTCTACTGATTTGCAATGCTAAAATCTGGGATTCAATTCCTCATGGTGGATAGCCCAATATATATCTTTCTTATAAAACAAACAGACAATCTAATAGAGGCACGTGCTGACTGACTAGAACACAGTTATGGCCAAATTAACTTCATTCAAGGCCTATAAGAGGGATCCCCTCCAAGAACTTTGGTGTCTTTGCCAATAATCTGTACTAACTGCATGAGAAAGCATACTCTGCAATACCACTACCTACAACTATAGTATATTGTTGGGTTTTCCCACTTGAAGTGATGTCTGTGTGGAGGCAATGGCTGCATTTGCATTAGCATAAATATGGGATGGCCTGGATAGCCTAACTTATTTACTGGATACAGTCTATTTGTGGCATAACACTTTGGTGTGTCAGTTGTGGTCCTACTTTCAGTGAAACTATGGTGGATACTGCATCTATCGACAAGGGTATCTCTGTAGTCCGCCACCACCGTTTTTGAATAAATTGCTAGGCAGCAAGACTGCACAAATGCAGGATGGCTAGCAGTACAGTGCCATTTAACCTATGAAATACTAATGGATTCAGAGTCAGGTATGGCCATTACCCAAGAAAAGCACAGCATATAGTTTGTGCCAAAGGGTGGGGTGGTCAGTATAGTAGGGTAGTGGAGTTCCTGGTTGATACAGAAGATACAAGAACTCTGGCATTGGCATATTTAGAGGAGATGTACTACAGAAGCTCTTTGCTAACTTTGCCTGTACATCGTGTTGAATTTTGGTAAGAAGTCTATCTAGTGCCAGTCAGAACTGACCCAAGATAGTGGGCCACTTGTGTGTACCTTGCAGAGGAAATAATAGTACCTCTGTGTATGCAATTATGTGCCATTGTTTACTATAGACTAAATTAAATGTGTTGATACTGTGTAAAATTGCTGTTGAGCTAACATGAGACATCCTGTCTTCTGTATGGAAAGTAGGCAGCAGTGGCACAGACAGTGATCTGTCCACCAAGAGATGAATGCCCATTGTTGCTCTGCAATTATGGACAATCAGCTATCAAGCTTCCTGCTAGAATGGTCACCAGAGGGGTAACCAAAGTGGATGTAACCAATACTAACTGTAGCACTAGGGTTGCTTCTGTTGCACCACATCTGAAAATGAATACTCTGCAATTGGTGCTAGTTGGGGGTTGTAGTAGCAATCTAGACTCAAAACATTGCCAGTCTTAGTAACCTTCTGGCCAAGTAGTCAATGTGTTTGTTGAACCATATAACCATTTGGGGAGAACTGCAATCCTCTGTGCAGTAGTTAAGAAGAGCACTGGCAGATATACACGAGTTTGTGCACTGAGGAGGAGAGTATCAGAGAAATAGATGACGTCTGTAGAAGGGTAATGACGAAATATAAAACCAGAAGACATCTGTATAAACATGGAGATGCAACAATAAAAGTCATGAAAACTGGGTCTTCCAGTGGTATGCGCTTGCAGTACAGAAAACACTCAGCTCTAATTGGACTGGTCCACACCTAGTAGTACTCAGACAAGTTGATCCTTGAAATCTAGTATTCATGGGATGTATGCAAGCTCTTCCACTAAATGGATGAACTGTGACTGTACATTACATTTGAATTTCTCATGCCATGGCTTGCCCAGGAATCATAGTTCAAGGTTAGTAAATCTCAGGAAAAATAGATTTTTGTGATGCAACTGAGCTGAGGAGGAGTAGAAAGATGAAAATACTTACCTGGCTGTGTTTAATGAGGAAGACCTGAAAAAGTGCTGAAAGTTCCAATAATTAACTGGATTGCTGACAACAACTTCCTGATCATTAATGGCTAGGATTAACTTCCAGACTAGCTAAGACAGTCATGTAGTTCATAAATTGCTAATTGAAAGGGCTTAGTAACCCTTTCCTAAGTAGTGATCTAGATATCGTGTATATACTGCACAATATAATCATCACTGATTTGGTAGTAGTTAAGACAGTTACTGAGTTGCACAGTCACTGAAAATCAATAGTAATTTATACCTTCCACATTTGTGTGGTATTCAGTAGGTGTGATTTTACACTTATTACACAGTTAGGGCTGTTGTTTGGTAAAAGACAAAAGCCAATGGATGAAAGCGTTTTGAGGCCCTTGTTTTCTGAGCTATCAAATGATAGCTAGGATGATCATGTAATTGAAACATTGTTTTAAAGATCATGGCATTCTTTCCTTTCCAAGTACACTATATTGTATGATTACATTCTCAATCATCATAGTCGGGACTGTTATTTGGTTGAGAAACCAACAACTGAAAGGGTATTGTGATCCCTGCTTTCCAAGCATCTGAATGGTTTAATCTAATAAAATGTGACAATGATATTCTTTGTGACACCCACTCAATAACCTCAAAGTAAGACAGTTATTGGTTGAGGAACTAAAAATTAAAGGTGTTGCAACCATTGTTTTCCGAGCAATGAAGTGAGAATAACGTTCCTTTATCAAAGTAGTGGCAATTATCCCAAACGAGCTGCAGAGTTCTCTAAAAAAAAAAGACTTGACCTCTTTAACTGTTTATAACTCCTCCAAGTGCTGTGGGAAAAGTTGTGTTCTTTGCTTTTCTGTGATGCCAATTAAAATGAGTAGATCAACTGGTGTAAAGCAATACAGTGCAAAGTCTATGGTTGGTGGTCATTTCAAACAATGAATGTTCATTTACTGTTGTCCATTATATTTAAATGTGGTTTATTTGAAAATGTACTAATGGAAATGGTGAAAGGAATTTTGGGTGTATAGTCTAATTCTGCCAAATTCCACTAGGTATTATTTATTACTGAAAGCCTTTAAAAGTCTGTTGAATTTCACTGTTCATAGGTGGTGGTACATTATTGGACTGTGACTGCCAATGAAATGCATGCCTGAGGCAATCTGTCAAAAGTTATGTGATGAAGTGTTTAAGTTGGAAACTTATCTTTATATGTTGGTATATATTTGCAATTATAAGTATAAGATTTTGGATATGCATATGAAACTACATACAGTAATTTGTAAGTGTTGTCCAGCACAAAATATATCAATCACTGAGAAGGCAACCTCTGAATGAAAAATTGAGGATTTGATCAGAATATTAAGATCTCAAGTTATGAATTTAACTGTGGCTTTGGCCTGACAGACATTATTTGAAGAAACCTTGGGCCTGTTGGTTTCACCAATGCAGGTACAAGGTTGTTTCATTTTTCACATTGAGCAAGTTGTAGATTTTACAGAAAGAGATGAGGGTAATGAATAAGCTCACCTATTGGTTAATCACATCTTCCCTCTTTTTGTTTTCTTGGCATAAAAGAATTTCCACTTCTTTGCAAGAATGTATATATTTTACCCAGTGTGTAGAAATTCAAAATGGATATATCATTACAGATTGAAGACTTTACATCATTAATAAATATTTTGGCAACTTGAAAATTATTGGACAGCTTTGTTTCACTAGAATAAAATATACTTGATAATAAAACATCATCAAAATCTTCATTCATAAGGGCATATCTGGGTTTTTCATAAGAACTTAATCAAATTTTAAAATTACTTTTTGATCAGTTTCAAAGTATTCATTTAACATTGAAGTAATAATCCAATCTTCTGAAGCAGAATAAAATTATCCCCCTACCATTACAGAAATAAATAGTTATTAAGGTTAATATATATATATATATATATATACATCCCTCTTGAAACCAGCTTTCCTGTGTGGCACATAGTATGTAATTTTGTATTTATGAAAATTAAAGAATAACTTATAAACAGAATTTATATGGTTTAATCTCTAGCTTTGGGTTATGTTAGACATAACCTCTCTCTTTTATACGAAGGCCTAAAATTACAAACCCAAAATAAGTGAACAAGGTATTCATATTTTATGCCTAATATCTTATCAACAAAAATATTCAGCTTCACTTTCCTGAAATGTCTCATTTACTGACACTAGTACCTTAGTGATACATTTTACAAACACTCTTAGAATTGAAAAATTATTGCAGTGCATCATTACTTTTTCTAATTAGATAATATTTAAGTAACCAATTTCTGTTAATTTTGTGGGTAATATCCCTTGTAAAAGCTTACTTTTATTGTAAATTCTTTGATACATTAATTTTTTGAACTATTTTCTATTAATTTATTGACAGTAACTACCTACTAGTCGTGTAGCCACAATATTCATGACACTAAAAAATCAAAAAATAGATAAGTCATAGAACCAAAAAAAAAATTAAAGTCTGAACACTTTACAAGGTAGGCCTTTCTTTTTCAATTTTTATATAATTTTATTAAGAAAAATTTATTATGCAATGCAAAGTGTATTAAGTATTAAAATAATGTGAATGGTTAGCAGCATGGAGAAAACTAATGCAATTATAGTTTTGGATACTTGTTCAGAACAGGCATCTGCAACAATTAAACATTTTTTCCAATACATAACTGATTATTGTTAACTTTATAACTACCTCTAGTTTAAGTTTGTTTTTGTTTTTTTACATAAATCCTCAATGGACTATCTGCTGTGTTTACCACAGGGAATTTAACCCTGGAGTTTAGCATTGTAAATCTGTAAACTTACTGCTGAGCAACCAGGGGACCATGGTATAAATAAAAAAACTACAAACATACTTGTTGCCAAACTTGAATATTAACAAGATGTACAATATCTGACTGACAAAGACTTAAAAAAAGTATATAAACTACTCAAATGTTTCTGACACAAAAAAATTCATATGCTGATTAATGATAAAAAAGATGGTACTGAGAAAGAAAATTCATAGGGGCAAATTAAGATTAATGAGAAGTTTAATATATTATAAAAAACTTAAAACTACTTTTATTATTAATATATGCCAATAAAGTTGGTATCAAAATGTAGTTTATAATTCAAATGTTTAAATTACTTGAGTTTTAATTTCAGAAGAAAATATTTAAATAAATTCTCCATCTTCACTTCTCTGTGTCATGTGATCTGTCTGTGCTCTGACTTTCTTTCTAGCCTTATACGAGTTTCATAGTGTCCAACAATTAGAAACACATGCCATAGATACTTACAAGCCAGAATATAAAATTTGAACATCCAACCTTCTTGCTGTACTATATTTATAACACCATGACACACCCTCCCATTTTTCAAGACATATCTATCATTCTCTTTGACATTGCTATTAAACGTATTTCTAACCAATAGAAAGAACATCTATTTCCTTTTCGCAAACAAGTACAGTTTCCTTGAGGTTCATTTTCTGTGATTGTTGTTGTGTTCAGCTCCTAGCAGCTAACATATCTTTTAACCTTCTTATAGCTGAACTAAAAATGCAGTTAAAATCACATATTTTATGGATATTCTATTCTGGTGACTGATATATTTTTTATATTCTAAAATGCATATTTGAGAGTAGCATGAATTATTTTGTGGACAACCAACATAGTAAGAAAGAGGTAATCTTATCAAAGTACATTGTCAAAGACAAATACCCCAGCTAAAATAAATGATAAATTTCTTTTTTTACGTATATTTTTATCGCTACAAATATTTTAAGAAACTAAGTAGAATATAAAGATTAGAAACTTAAGTTATATAATAAAACTTAAATGAAAAAAAAACATTTCTCGTGATCTCTTGCTCATATAATTTATGTGGTATGATATTAAATGATGTAGCTTTTTCCTTTGTTTACACTAAGCTATCCTGCAGTGATATATTGTGTTTCACATACTGAGACAGCCTAATTGCACTCTAAAGGAATCAAACTAAAAGAAAGCAGATGTGAAAAGTTCATAAAGCTGAAAAAATAGTAGTTTTATTCATAGCATGAAAATCATCTTTCACCCAAATCTGACACAGTAAAGGTTTCATAAATTCACAGACAAATCTTTAGTAAAGATTTCTACATCTATCAAAACTTTTATGTACATTAAACTTAGTAATTTTCCAAATACACAAATTAATATAACCGACTTTTAACTATAATTATTTGATTATATCACTTTATAGAAATATCATAAGTTACAAAACAGTATTCTGTGATTATTTTATATAAAACTCATGTTTCGTTATAGGCCAATATAATATCATATGTACTTAACAAAACTTCAGGTGGAAGTATAGTCACACCATTCACCCTTGTAAAATAACCTGTGAAATGGAATATTTTGTCTTGTAGTGTGGTTAGCATAAAGACAAACTTGTGAAACAGTAAGTATTAAAATATTGCATGATATTTATATAAGCATCCTTTTCAGGATGATAAATGATTTATATATAAATGGCCAGGAAATGTAAAACAGTATGATTAAATATAGAACTAATGAATTAGTGTTTTATACCAGCTGTGTTAAATCAAGCCATTGATTACATGTTGAGATACTACTCTTAGTAACTAATTATATAGATAGCATAAAGACAAATTAGTGAAAGAGTAAGTATTAAATTATTGCATGATACTTAATTATATACATGTCCTTTTCAGGATGATAAGTGACTTACATATAAATGGTAAGGAAATGTAAAAAAAAATGTGCTAAAATAGGCAACTAATGAATTTGTGTTTTATACTGACTGTATTAAATCTAGCCATTGATTACATGTTGAGACACATTGATCCACTTCGTGGACGTCATTGTCTCTACTGAACTCTACTCTTTTTTCCCCTATTAATAGCCTGAGATCGGCACACGTGTAGTGTTCTCTGGCGGCGTGAGGGGTAACTGCTCATCAGCCATCATTTGATAGAATATACAAGTAACTACATCGCCCCCTTTTCTTTAAGTTGAAAAGTTTTTAATTAAGTACTAGAAGATGTGAACATCATTCTGTGCTCTGCCACATAGTTGTTTCAATATTCCTCCGAAAATTTGTGAATCACCCAACCGGTTTTTACAAGCTGAAAATAAAACAAGAAAGAATATTAAAATAAAGATATAATAAAATGTTAAATTTTGATTTCATGAAGTCAACATTCTATGACTTTTCGCTACCTAAAAACTTGAATTAATTACGAGCTTTCATATCTCAATATCGACTCCAATGTTGAAGCTTCCATTTTTGAGACCGAAAGTTCACAATAACGGGATGTAAAGTTCTTGTTATTTTGTTGAATAATTTATTAACCTGTCTGATAAGTCTTTAACAGAAACTAGAATTTTAAATTTACTGTTTACGTTCCTATATTTTGGAGTAATTTATTTTGTAAGGACCTATTTTGTGAGGATGCAACTGTAAATTACCTTCCTAACTTTTTATCAATAAAAGTGATACTGTTATTATCTGTGTAGATTTTAATGTCCCCCCCCCCAACAGTGGCACAGCGGTATGTCTTCGGACTTGCAATGCTAGAAGCCGGGTTTCGATACCCATGGTGAGAAGAACACAGATAGCCCATTGCATAGCTTTGTGCTTAATTTCAAACAATTTGAAGTAATAACATGCCTCGATAACTGCACCATGGAAAAATGCTATGAGTAAGTTTGATTTAGAACAATTAAAAATGCAAAAAACTACCTTTCTTTAAGAAGGATTGCAATGTTAAAAATCCAATCCCAAACAAAGATTGATCTTTAAAACAGTTCCCTTCCAAAGCTTCATTGCTCATAAGGATGAATAAGATCCAATGGAACAAAAAAGGAGAAAGGTAAATATACTCTTAGAATGTAGTGCAAATGTCCTTATCAAATTAGCAATAAGTTAACCTCCAACAGGGTTTGTACTTTGCATGATAAATGAAGTTTTCTTAGTGCTTATAATTCACAGTTTAGTATGTCTACAGGTATGTTAAAAAATGCTGCATTTGCGCTTATAACAAATTTATATTGGTTTAGGTAGTTAAAACTATGAAGTTTAATTACAGTACTCCTTCTAATATAGTATATCCTAAGTAAAATAGAATTGAAAAATGTTAAATTCTAGATGAGTCAAACGATAACCAAGACCCCTCTGTAGTTAGAAAAAGAAAAATTAGATGCCGTGACTCTTACAAGGCTGATTTTGTAAAAACTCATTTTTCTTGGAATGTAATCTGAAAAGTTTTCTGAAAATTCCATTTGAAAGATGTCTTAATATATCCCACTATTTAACAATTGAAGCATATAGGCAATTGTATATAGCTAAAACTTGCATGTCGTGACATGTAATCTGATACTAAAACATATAGAGGTATTTTTGTTTTATTGCCTTGTTCCTGTTTCATGGACAGGTGGTTAGGGCGCTCGACTCGCAATCTGCGGGTTCGAATCCCCGTCACACCAAACATGCTCGCCCTTTCAGCCGTTGTGGCGTTATAATGTGACGGTCAATCTCACTATTCGTTGGTAAAAATGTAGCCCAAGAGTTGGCGGTGGGTGGTGATGACTAGCTGCCTTCCCTATATCTTACATTACTAAATTAGGGACGGTTAGCGCAGATAGCCCTCGTGTAGCTCTGCGCGAAATTCAAAACTACACCAAACCAATCCTATTTCATTTGCCGCACAACGTTATATACACCTGGAAAAAAGTTAAGCACCCCCAAATATTTTTCAGGATCGCTTATTGAAAATAAGGTTTAATTTTCATGATGTTGAGCAATGTTCATAATTTTAAACATAATTAAAA
>NW_013665612.1:2840408-2840995 GCF_000517525.1 Limulus polyphemus
AACATCAGTTATTTTCATGACAATCAAATTAATCATCCAGTTCTGCATAGTAATATAGCTGAAATGAGACAGTGCCCTACTGTGATGGGTCATCACACTTTGAAATGTTGATCGCTTTTTTTCAACTTGTTTGTCCTGAATTATGTGAACCAATATTTTACACTTAGAACAAAGTTTATTTGAACTTTAATAAGTTTGACTCACTGAACAGTTAAGACAATTTCTTATAGCTTCTTATCCCATAGTATATGATTTTCTGATTTGTGACTAGGCACTTGTTTAATACAGAGAACAAAATGTTTTAGAGAATTCAAAATGATTTGTACTTATTATTTGAAAAAATAAGAAATTATAATATGTAACAATTGGTTAGTTATTTCATCTTAAGTAAGGATTAAACCACAATATTGTTAAGGTGATTTGATTGAATCAGCCATAACTGACCATTCTGATAGTGTATCAGTGATTTATATCAGTGTGTACTAGATATGCTAACAGCATTAAATTCCATGACATAATGGGACTTTGTTATATTTGCTTCTTTTTTTTTTCAGAAAAGTCTAAGGTCAAGTGGAAATATCAAGAAA
>NW_013665612.1:2841957-2853144 GCF_000517525.1 Limulus polyphemus
ATATATTAACTATTAAATCGTTAAGTCTTCTACAAAAACAAACACTTATAAAATATACTATTTTCATGCCCCATCATAATATTCTACGTTGTTTATTATATATTCAAAATAGTATATTTAACTATTCTTCACTGTGAACATTGACCTAACAGAACGTAATAGGTTCTTATAAAATTCAAAACTTATGGAAAGAAAAAAAAATACAATTAAAACATCATTGTCTAAAAAAACTAGATAATAACACATATAAAAATATGTTGTTATTTATGATCCATGAGTAATATGTAATGAACATGAAATCCGTGTATTCACACATAAACACTATATAATTATCTGTGTGTATAAACTTTTAAGTTACTCTAAACTTGCATGACAATTAATTTAATAGATATAAAAATACCACAGAAATTTTTCTTATCTTCTTGGGTCTATTGAAAACGGCTGTTTCTAGTATGACGCAAGAAAGGTGTATGCGATGTGAATTATATTAATATCAGTCTTATTATGATTTATATAATATACGTATTACTACTAAATGCACAAAGATAGTTATAAGACCAGGTCCTCTGCTTTATCGCTAATACTTATTTTAGAACATCTACAAACCTCACATTAGACTCTCTCTCTCTTACAGGCTGGAGATTCAGATTTCTGATGAGTCACAGCAAATGTTCAATGAGGTAGTACAACTTTCAATCTGTCACAGCAAATGTTCAATGAGGTAGTACAACTTTCAATCTGTCACAGCAAATGTTAAATGAGGTAGTACAACTTTCAATCTGTCACAGCAAATGTTAAATGAGGTAGTACAACTTTCAATCTGCCACAGCAATAGTAATACACATGCCAAGTGATTAACTATAAGCAAAACAAATGTGATTGACGTAGAAACCAGAAAGGATATTTACATCGCTTGAGAAAACGCTACAGGCCATTTAGAGTTTAGGCAAATTGTGTCAGCAAAATTTGATAACTGTACAGCTTTTAAAGGGTACAGCGTAAAATTAATCTTAAAAAATAACGGACGTTTCATAAATTCAACCGTAAGCCATGTTTTTAATTATTAATTATGTTTCTTGTTCAGATTTATAGTGTAAGAAACACCTGTTTGTTTTTAAACACTGTTAGTGATACTTTACATATTCAAGCAGAAGAAATCGGTTTCACCATAAAAGAAGTGTATAGCAATTGTTTACACCATTCAATTTGTCCTTAAAATTTATTACACTTTTGAGTAGTGCACGAAATCATTTTTCTGGTTTCATAAAATTTAAAAATAATTCTGTATTTTAATATACGCATACGTGGGAATATATATCTACACCTATTTGTTGGTGATTTTTATGTAACTGTCCCCCAGTGAGTCAGTAGTAAGTGCTAAAAATCCAGGGTTCGATTCCCCGTGGTGGATAAAGTAGAGATAGCCAGTTATGTAGCTTTGCACTTCATGTAACGAAATACTTTTGACTGAATAAATCGATAAAACTGTTTTAATCCAAGCTTTTGTTATTTTATAGACTATTCTGTTCTTGTTCAGTTTTAAAAGGATTGCATTATGTGTGCAACACTCCGCAAGGGATTATTAGGAAGCCCTAATTTCCATTCGCGTTCTCACCAAGAATCTAACGTCTTTAGCGCTATCTAGTAATTTTGCAAACTTGTAAAACTTAATTTTTGTTGTCTATGTGATTCTTTTTTATTAGTAAAATAAGTATATTTTTTGTTTTTCGTCATTAAATCCATCATAGAAAGTTACATGATGTTAATGTGTGTGTGTTTTGTGTGATTGTTATGAATGGTGTTTTTGAAAAGGAATTGGATATTTTACAAAACGTATAGCTTACAGATATTATTAAGTACATATGAAACTATGAATTTTATACACCAATGAGGATAATAAGATAGACAAAGTAATTATATCTATATTTTGTTTTAACAGCTACACATATTGTAATACTCTGTGCGTTGTTTCCTGTTATTATTTGATAATTCTCTAGTTCCGTAGAAAACCTGATACTCAAAATGGAAATATCTTAAAGCTCTACTCTAATTTTTGCGGAACAATAATGGAAGATTAATGTAGTCAGTCATGAGAGTTACAGTTGTGCTGTCTTAAAAATACGGGATTTATGCCTGTGTGTATTGGTCTTAATATCATATTTAATATATATATATATAAAGAATAAAAGAGATTTTTTTAATGTGGATAACATTATAGGTATATACATATTTAATACTTATATTTTGACCCAAATGTAAATCATGTTTGATTGATATGGATAAATTAAGAGCTGTTAAGTTAGTGGTAATGATTAATACCCTGTCTTTATGTAATTCTGCAGTTCATTTATAATATCAAGTTTTAATTAATTAAGACATTGTTACAGAAACTACATTTCCTTATCTGAAAACAATGAATATGTGTTTTTATTATATCACATGTCAAAGTTTGTATAGTTTATAAACTCCAAGTTGGAAGTCTAATTTGAAATATCTTAACAGTTTAATCTGTCACGATTTCAAATATATTGAGCAAGATTAATCAAGGTTTTCTAAATTAACACATAAATATTTTTCTGGACTAAAAGAAATACTGTTTGAATATGAACCATTTACCTTTTCAAATTGTAATCAGAAAACACTTAATAAACTCAGCTAAGTGCACCTTTATCACATTAACATAAATATTTATATGAGAATGAACATACTTTACAAAATTAGCATTGTTGATTAAAAACATTTTCGGAAATTCAGTGTAATAATTCAACTTCATTGCATAATGAGTAAAAATGCTATATTACTAAGTGTAAAGAATATTGTATTATTATTTTTATTATTATGAATTTTAGGGGTTCAGATTTCTTTGTATAAAAAGTTATTAATTCCAATAAGTTAAAAAAATGCAAATATAAAGTACTATTACAGAAGTCTAAGCATACATACAGAGAGAGAGATACACTCACATACAGGCATACTTGTACCATACTTGCATGGGCAGATTGAAGAAAATATTCCACTTCAAAACTGAAAAAAAAAGAAGACAAGAGAGACATTGTGAAAATACTATTAATTTGTTTTCATTTTCAAACTTGAATAAAATAGGAAAGTCAAAATCGTGTCTTTCTTATTTATGCACATATATATATATGTGTGTATAAGTGTGTGTATAAACGTTCAAAAGTTTGCATATAGATTTTACATTTTCACCGTCACGTATGTCTGTTTCCCAAGTGGTAAATTTTGAAAACATCATTTAGATCACTCTAGCCAGTCAATATCCTAAAGGAAACAAGTTGAAAAGTCTAAAAAATTAAGTAGTCGTTGGGTATTTAAGTGTCTTAGAATTTCCGCAGTAAACTCTATTTATTTATTTATTATAAGCACATTTTTAAATATAAAGTTACTTAACAGACTATCTGATAGATTGGAGGAAAAGCAGCTAATGAACAGCACTCTCCAGCAACTTTTGGGTTACTCTTGTCTGATTGAATAATGGGATTTGATCATTACTTTTATACTTTAATAGTGCACCCAAAATGCGGAGTGCAGCAACGAGACACAAACCATAAACCAGTAGCGTGGCAAATGCTGCCGTAAACCCCGCGGCGCGGGGTGAGCTCATGGGACTCCAAATTTCTTTTAAATTATCCAGGTACATCCGGCACATGTCAGAGACTCTTATAATTTTGAAAACACAACAAAGATGTCAGAGAATACAGGGATACTTCGGTAATTTGCGCTCTGGAGCTTACATAAGCCCGTATTTAACTTTGTTAGACGGCCCTACTCGGAGCCCGTCGTGACTGCTGAGTTTAATAGCGCTGTTGCTACTTTTGCTGCAGAAAGGACGAAACAAATCCTTTGCGCAGAGCCGTTGTCAAGGCAACGAGCGAGCAGGTTTATTTTAAAATGGAAGGAAATATCTCAGGGTAAGAACCCTGGGCTGCCCAGGCAGGTCCTAAATTAGGTTTTTTCCAAAACGTCTAAAAGGTCCCCAAACATGATTTTCGCGGGGAGGACACACCATTTTGCGCTACGCCACTGCTATAAGCCCTCTGATTCACAGTCCGAGCAAGTAACGCATATCCGGCCACAAGCCATTAATACAATGGCCCTTCATTTGACGGTGCTTACAACGAGTCTCAAACACACCATGAGACAAAATTAAATTACTCTACTAATGAATTTCGACTGAGACATAGTACTTGTGTAATATTTTGGTAACCAACTAAAATAAACATAAATTCTGTACATACCCTGGCTATGAAACTGCAATATACTGTTGTAAATATAATGAGCAAAATCTACAAAAGCTTGTGTTGCTGAGTGTTAAAAACCTGTTTCAGAATTATTATTTTTTATATTGTATTTTACAAAAATAGTTTATTAATGACAACCGTATTTCATTTTCGTTTGTGCCTAAACTTTCAGTAAGGTGTGCAATTAATTGAAATATTTCATATTTTGTTTGGTCATTTTTAGCACAAAGCTACACAATAGGCTATATCTGCATTCTGTCCATCATGGGAAATCAAACCCCTGATTTTAGCGTTGTAAGTCCGTAAATTTATTGTTTACCCAGTGGAGGACAATGTTTCATATAAATCAATGAGTCGTGTAATGCATAAACATAATACTTGCAAATAATTGGATTCAGAAAACGCTCATGAAAGCTTCAGATTTGTCTTGAAGGTTTTCAAAATTTAATGTTACTTTGGTTTCATGTAAGCGCCTCGAACCAGTCACCGGAAAAATAAAAACCAAATAACCATCATTTTTTTAGGGTACTAAATTATACCGGCACTCACCGGTACTGAATACCAGAAGTTATTTTTAAGGCGGTACTAGTACCGGGACTTATTTGAGCTACTTTGTCTTTTTTTATGTTTACAAGTAGATTTTTTTTTCAACAACAGGTCCACTTCACCCAGCTGAGTACCTCTACAATCAGATATACCTAAATAGAAAACGAAAACTGGTATACTGCAACATCTGTAGTAAAGTTTTAATCGATAGGGTGACTGATAATTATTGCATTGGTAATAAAGCCACACCATAATACCCAATGATGTATACGATCGTCTCGTTTTCACATCACTGGTAATGAGCAACCCACAATCCATGAGTTACTTAAACTCTTTTTATCATAGTTGTTTTAAAAAAAAGTATCGCAAAAACGTAGACTGACGCAAGGCTTTAAAACGAATTGTTCAAAATGTTTTTAGATTCTCTATTACAGCTTCGTGCGTTATTTTGGGAGCACTGACCTTTACACGGGTTGGAGTAAAATATTGGAAAAATAAAACACATCATTGATCATTCACATCTGCAGTCCTGCGTATTTAGCTTTTAGGATAAATGCGAAAAGGATTGGAAAATAACTATTTTATAGCTTTCAAAGAAATTAAGTAACATGAATGTGAAATGAATATTACTTAAGAATAGTATAACTGCTCTTCGCCTGCCTCAACTTTATTGCTTTTAGAAGATGTTGAAATTTATTCGCGGCACCATATACGCGCAAGTTTTCAGGAAACGAGTGGTCGAAAGAAGCTTATCCATTCAATTCAATTAGCATTTTGCATTTTGAAAGTATCCTACTCGAATACTCGCAAATTATACCAGGAATGCATTTGCCAATGGCTAATGAATTTAATTTCTAATCTAGGTAAAAAAGAATATATATTTCTAATAGATGGCGCTATTGTACTGATGATTTACTCTTAACAAGGGTGTGGTCGTCTGGGTAATAACACAAAGAAGTAGCCAGTGTCTAACTATACTTGTTCTGATTTATTAAAAAGACTTAAGATCCTTACAAATAATAATAAGAAAATATGTGGATAAATATTCTTACTTTACATTATATTTAGTGATTTATGAGACTAGTACTGTGAATTACGAAAATATTTGAAGTAGGGAGAGTTATGACGTTTATATTCGAATTTGTCTGTTGTAACATTAAACTGAAAAATTATCAGAATACACTAAATCAATTGTTCTTTCTAGCTTACCCGCATTGCAGACAAAAGTTCTAATCAGCGAACATGTTTTTGAAAAGATATGGAAATATTATTGTTTCAGACTAATTAATATGAACTTCCGACCAGAGCAAGCTGCCTACTTAGACCAAAAATGAAAACAAAAAATTAACCCGGAAATGAGTAGAGCGAATTAAGTATACTGTTTTTACTTATAAAAATTAGAATTAACCGTTCTATCATATTATCTCACAAGATTCGGCCAGCTTAGAAGAGTTAAGCTGATCTTAAATCCATATATTAAACTCAAAATTATAATTAAAGTATAATAAATAAAAAATAAAACTGTATATATTAAACATTCTAACCAATACTGTTAATGAAAGTAACATCACAATAATAACACAGTATGCCTTATTTAACGCCCCACCCCAATGGCACAGCGATATGTCTGCGGACTTACAACGCAATAATCCGGGTTTCGATACCCGTGGTGGGCAGAGCACAGATAGCCCATTGTGTAGCTTTGTGCTTAATTACAAGCAAACAAACGTTATTTAACTTTAGATATTATGTCATCTTATGTGTTATTTTTTACATTAATTGTCATATTCTTTCTTGTTATTTTTAGTCCGCTAGATCTATTTATGTTTAACTTCTTGTTAATTTTTCTATAGCAGATTATCATACTTTCACAGTATCGGGTTTTGAACACGTACGAAGATATATGGTACATATACTTCTAACGTGAAAATCGATGTGATTATCGAATTTTGGGACTCAAGTATTAAAAACAGGCCTCGCGTAATTTCTCTTTCTATCATAACAAATACAGTAAAATGAGATTACATCTCTGGAGAAACAAAACAACAACAACAACACACAATAGTATAGCCTTGACCAAAGTCTGAACTTAGCATCACGTGTAACTACTGTAGACAAAAGACGGTACTGCAAACTTATTCGTAATGCTCTACATGGTATTCTTATGCATGGAATGCGACAATTGTGAAGCATGCATACACTGAGTCAAACACTTCAGCTATCATCTCCTAAACATTTATTTTGCTCAAAGCGGGGAATTCACTGTGTAAACAAATGTTAGTCCTTGGACATGATAAAATTACTGTGTACGAAATAACGTTTCAAATGTTCTAGATGATCTACCGAAAACTTAATTCTTACTCTAATTATTTTGTAACATTTAGAAAAAAGTGAAAAATGCGACTAAATGTTAACGTGAATGTGTTTATCACAACATTAGGTTATTACCTCACTATTGCTACTCTGATCAAGTGATGTCACGCATGTTACGTTTCTGATTAAGTTATGATATTGAAATACTGGGAACTAAAATAAGTTTTCCACATGAGAAAGTAGTTATACTTTGCTAATGAACAGTGATCGATTAATTTGATAACTATGCATAAAACAACGAAGGCACTACCTCAATATTTTTAACTAAAATAGTAGAATAACCGTTATTTTTGAATATATGAAGAAGAAGAATAGGTTTCTAAATTCAGAAAAATAAACGGAAACTTTCAAATATTTATTGTAACCGCCTTTGAAATACAGTTACCTGTCAAAACCTTCTCAACGTCAAGTTTTTGTTCGATAAAAAGTATTGCATTTCCGATCTCGAGAAAAAAAAGGTTATATGTATATATATATACTGTGCATGTCACTTGTATCGCGAGTATATTAACTGTGGGTGTGCTACTTTGGGTAAGGAAAGCTGTTCGTGGAACAGAAGAGAGTCAAAATGTTTGTGTTGGTGTTATTACAAAATTAATGGAAATAGGTAATGATTTTCGATGTGTGACACAAATTTATATAATATTCACGTTATATTTTCCTGCTTATCAATTTTCGATAATAAGAAAAGTTTAAATGTAAACGTAATTCAATTTGAATTGATGATTCAAAATATCATTTTTTATTTCATCAATATATTAATTTTTCCTTTTGTTTATCTTTGTTTATACCAAAAATACAGTAACTCAAGAAATAATACATTAAAGTTTTGAAAAAAAATAATAATAAGTTGAAATAATGGCTCGTTTTAATTATGAAGTAAGGTAAGGGAAGAGCTAAAACCACAAGACGAAATGGTAAATATGTGTAAAACTAAACAGGAATTTGATCCCTCACCTATCGAAAATTGCATGCCATGAGCCAAAATATCAAGTTCAATAATGTTGCCAAAGCTGCTTTATAACTTCTTATACCCTGATTTCTCTCTTCAACAAACCCCTCCAAATAAGTTAAATAACATATTTAAACTTATACGATCGTGGTCAATAACTGATGTGGTGCTTACAATTATACAACATTGAGCATACAAAACTGAAGTCTACAGAATTTGTTGTTTTTTCTTATTCTTACAAAAAAATACAAAAATTCAGCTTCAAGTATATATGGACGCATTTATTTTTAGATTATAGACAAGTATGACTTGTTGCATCATGGTGCCACGTGGTTATGAGCGTGATTTTTGTCTTGTGACATTGCGAAAGACTGAACACTTCCTTAACGATTTGTTCCTGACTCTTTTACATAGATCTCTGTCAGAGACATAAGACAAGAAACTGGTCATTAGAAGTCAAATTAATCACCTGCTATGGAAGTAAGACGTCATTCATAATCAATCATTTTTAATGACGCAATTGCTCACTTACACTGGAACGGATACACATATAGTGTGTACAATACAGATGATATCATTGGAACACTTACAAAAAAAAGGAACTAAATGTGTACCAAGAAACAGCATGGGCACAACAATTAAACAAAAAACACATGTTACAATTCTCTTAGTCTATATTTTTGTTGTATAGAAGAAGGTGTTTTTTCCTATGCTGCTAGAAATAAGTGCCACTTCAATACCCTTTTGATACCCAAAATTTATAGAAATTACAAATGTTTAGTGGTATTATAATAAATCACTATAGAGTGAGGGATGCTATTGTTCTATCACACTTGGGATACGGTAGGTAAATATTTCCTGTTGTTTTCGTTCCCCTTGTTATGTGTATATGACATCAGTATTATGTCTATGTAATGCAGTTAGGGAAATATTGTGCTTTTGTTTGCTTTATTCTGTATCTCATATTTGTCCATTGTGTTTCTCAAAACACCATGTTAGATCTCTAATACCAAATGCGCCATATTTAAATCATTCTGGTTTATCTGTCGTGTTATGTCTTAAATCTGGAAGTAATAGTGTGATATATTACGGTTAAACTGATTATCATGAAAGCGATGGGATGGATCCACTGAATAACAGGAGATTCGACAAAATATCTATTGTAAAGTAAATCTGAGCTCTCAGACTTTTACTGAATTTATAAGAACGAAATAAAGAAACGGTACACAATGTAAAATACAAATAACAAATCGTTATTAAATCAAAGGCACAAACATAGTACGCGTGTGTTTACGCCTGTTTAGTCACTGGACTGTCTCTTCTACTGGATCACAAGTTGACTATCGTATTAGAGCTTACATATCAAACTGTCTTCTTCAAGAGTATGTATCATGTTGTTTAAACCTAACGTTGCTTACATAAGGAAGGTCGTAACCTCGAGATATCATTTGACCTATTTTTTAGAGGATTGCTGTCCACATTTTCACACAACGTGTAGCATTATTTCCATACCCTCCATGTTGATAACACGTGTTATCTCCAGTGAATGATAAAGGAACAAAAGAAGCTAGAACAAAATAAACTTAACGACTTTCTTGACCATCTGAAGATCGCATATACTATAATAACTGACAAATTATGGAAAAAATACTGTATTAAAATAAAAAGGTAGAAAATACATGGTACAGTCTTGACCAAAATGTTTGCATACTGTTCTATATTGATGTTATTGTCTACATGTATAGAGTAGTCATTAAGTAAGTGTCTGAATAGTAACAGAGAAGGTAGCATATGATCAGACAAACATGTATAAGTTATTTAAAGCATTTGTTTGTCAAAACACACATACATACCTGTCTTGTATAAAAGGGTGTGCTTTTGGTATAATCTTTTTCGAAACAGAGCAATGCTTTGTTCAGATACATTCTCTGTACGTGGTGTAGAGTCATGCCTCGTCACATGC
Source organism: Limulus polyphemus (assembly GCF_000517525.1). NCBI lineage: Eukaryota > Metazoa > Arthropoda > Merostomata > Xiphosura > Limulidae > Limulus > Limulus polyphemus. Next base: position 2,852,051 of record NW_013665612.1, read on the forward strand.
CAGAAGTTATAGGACGTGAAATTGTTTGACTGTCTGGAAATAGTATGGAGCAAACGGACATTGCCAGAACAGTAGGTTACCCTGAGTGTACTGTATCCAGAATCCTGACACGTCATCGGACTACAGGAAACATTGTTACAGGAACGTTTACTGGTAGACACTGAAAACTACTGCCTGAGATGACCGTGTTTTGATCAGGTTAACACGTCAATGTTGAAAGAAGTCTTGCAACACCTTACGACAGGAATGGCATGAACACATTCATTCCAGGGTATTCAGAAGAAGAATGAACAGGAGGCTGATCAAACAAGGTTATTTTGCAAGAAGAACTATCTGCAAACTGATATTAACCAGAATTCGCTGCCATCACCATGTTACTTTGACAAACAGCTTGCTAACTCACAGTTAGGACACTGGCAACATGTCGTCTTTACAGACGAGTCCTATTTCTGGCTTGTTAAAACTGATAGTAGGATTCGTGTTCATCATCTGTGATGAGTGAAGACTGTCTTTCCCACAGGAACTACCCATGAGGTGGTGCAGTACATGTTTGGGCAGCTATTCATAATGGTACAAAACTGCTCTTCATATCCTCCAGGAAAAGATCAATGGCGCCTCCTACAGGCATCACATGGAGACGATATTTTTGCTAGGACAAGGTTTGACAATAACTTCGTGTTCCAGGATGACAGTGCCACTACTCACAGTACAAGTATTGTACAGGATTATATCGATTAGGAGGACATTACAAGATTGCCATGGCCAGCAAAGTCTTCAGATTTTAATCCCATTGAGAACTGTGGGACAGAACTGAAGTGGACAATTTCTAACCACGACCCTAAATTAGCTACTGTGGTTGAGTTACAGCGCCTTCTAGTGGCAAGTTGGGATAAAATCACAGTGGATTACATCAGTAACCTCGTTGAAAGCATGCCACGTCACCTTGCAGAGATTATTAGAGTACGAGGAGGGTCAACCATGTACTGAATGTTTAATATGAACTGATATAAGGTTATAGATGCTATTTATGATAATTTGATGTTATATTTTATCATTATATATATAAGTTTTGGAAGGTTTTTTGTGATAGGTGA
>NW_013665612.1:2853205-2855322 GCF_000517525.1 Limulus polyphemus
ATACAATTGTTTGCTCTTTTAATAAATTGTTCACAATGTCTATAGCACCTGTCTCATACAAATTACATATGTAGGTGTTTAATATAACATGTATTTCTCAATTTTACAGCACTAAGTGTATTTGTATCCCATCTTAATAATAATGATCCCATTTGTTATATTCAAAATATGCAAACATTTTGGCCAAGACTGTATGTTTATATATCATACTTTCCTCCCTCCCTTACTTCAAGCTTGTACTCAAGTCAGCAATTTATTTAACTTTAAAAATCTACACACAATCATTGGTCAAGAAGTACAGTAACCTTCTCTTGCTTCTGTAAACACTTAAACACAACACAGATGAAAAAAATCCTTTAACAAAAAAATTCCTACATTATCAAAAACCCTTTAAAATAGATGTAAGGACAAAATTATATATGATAAATACCATTTACCAATAATACATAATATAATGAAAACTCTATCAACATTGTCATGCAATTCAGTCAAAATTTAACATAATAGAAATCCCAAAATTACCAAACATTTTAACAATGCAAATCCTTTAAAGAGGATTCACAAAGGTGTTATAGTTACAAAAATAATCCTTAAAAAGATAGAATATTTGGTGTGGACCACCAAATAGGAAATAGATTTCTTACAACAAATCACAAAATTTATCCCACAAAATAAAATACAATAAAAAAAATTAAAAAGAACCCACTAAACAATGATAATTGATACAATTTCGTGGCATGAATAAAAATAAGTGAGTAAGGACAGCCAATACATTTTAAAAATTACTGAAACAAAATACCTTTCATTACACTAAGCATACAGTAAAACCTTCACTGTTAAATATCAACAAAGACAAATAAAATCACTCTAAAATAACCTGCACATAATACAGTCTTTAACTACATAAATATATATCATGAAATCATTTAAGACATACATTGAAAACCAAAAATCAGACTCTACAAACCCAAATACAGTTAATACAAATTACTTAATTAGACCTAGTATAACCCTTTCAATAATAAAATGAAACACACAAAATAGTCCCTTTAGTAACATAAATATGCATTAATATGAAATAAAGCAATTTTACAAAACATCACACCACTATAGAAAAACATGCTAAACAGTTAAAATACAAAATAAACCACTCAAGATAAATCATAACATTAAGAATTTAAAATACAATACAAAAAGAAACCTTTTAACATAACCCCCCCCCCCCCTTGTGTTTTCTTTACTTGGCCTGGCATAGTCTGGTGGTTAGGGTGTTCAACTCGCAATCTGCAGGTCGTGGGCTTGAATTCTGTCACGAACATGCTCATCCTTTCATTTTTTTATTTATTGTTTAAAATGTAAAAAAATGTGAAAATTAGAAACTTATTAGGTTAAATAAGGTAAAATAATAAAAGAATAATAATAATTCTTCATGAAGTATGCTCACAAGCAGCTCGTGTATTATGTCATTCAATATAGTAACGAGAGCTTCGTGTTTGCAGAGTAATTTACAACTTGTGTGGCTGGATTATTAGTTAGACACATTTCACAAAAGGGCAATAATACAATAAAATTAAGTATAAACAGATGCAGTCTGTTATGAGCTTCAAGCTGTTTATGATAAACAATCATAGTTTTCTGTTACAATCTATACTCATTCTAGAAAGAAAAAAGGGTTATTTAGACTTATTTCGTATTTTTTATGGTGATTACAAGGTTTGTCAAATCGACTGAGTCTGAATAATATTAGGGTAGAGAAAATAACAGATAAAATATAAATTTTACTGAAAGAAGTTGTATATTTATTTATAAGGTTTTAGTGGTTATGTAAATGAACTTTGAACATTTTCAAATGAAAAAAGTATTTTAAGACTTAACATGAAAACTACTTTGCTTTCAAAGCAGTCAACACTCTTACTCCATGTGCTCATGGAAAAAATCTTTAGTAAAAATACTTAATTAAAAATTTTATTTTTTGTCTACAATAGACTTGTAATGTTTACTGAGAACTTGCCAAATTTCGTGAAGATACACAAAACATATTAAAAGTTTGTGACGGATTTATTATTATATATCTATTTTAATATCAACGTTTGTTTTGATTAAGTTTATATTTAGAA
>NW_013665612.1:2856047-2870674 GCF_000517525.1 Limulus polyphemus
CATTAGTATTTTTACGAAAACATTGTATAACTTCATCGTGGGAAACTCGGCGTGTGTGGATAATGAATAAGAAAGGACAGAGCTCGCTCCTCATTAAGCGAATCATACCTACACCAACTTCTAATTAACTCGCTCATCGTGAACCCTCAATAAGATATCAAGGAAGTTCCAGACGAGAAAGAAAATTTTGTAAAGTTTGTAAAATTTTTGTATATAAATCATTGTCTTTAATCTCAACTATTTCAAATAACTGTTATTGTAAATTGTATTGTTGTTTGTATATTAAAACATATTGGTATTAAAAAAGAAAACTGTGCGTTTCAATCTTGTTCGCAAATATCATAAATCGGAGATATATCGGCATATATTTAACTACTAAATCTAAATTACAATTTGACTAAGTATTAACCCATTTGAAATTATAATGCATAACAAGTTATAGTATGGAAACTCTGATGGTAACTTTCTGGTCGGTCACATCGCCAACCCTATTTAGAAAGAGTTAACATATACTGTACCTCAGCACCAGTTACATCCCTAGTGCTTTAGAGAAGCCTATGAGGAGGTTGTTTGATTTATCTATCTGGTCCCACAAATGCATCAGCATATTCAACCAACAATTCGTTGAGATTCTGTTGTTGCTGTGAGTCTAGATTGTCTGCACAATCCATGACTAATGATCTTACATGTGTTCATAAACCATAAGCTCAATTTCAGATGTAGAACAATATTTGTAACCTAAGCATTAGTGCTAGCTGTGGTTACTTCCACTTCACTCACTACACTAATCGCTGCTCCAGTATGAAGCTGGAAGATTGATCTTTCATAACTGCAAAACAACATCAGCACTTCATCCTTCCTCACACAGATAACTTTCTGAGTTAGTGCTGCTTGCTTTCTGGATGAGAAATGGCTTATTTCATGTCTGAGTTTAATAATGCATTACATGGAATTAATGCACTAAATTCCATCCACAGTAAACCACATAAATCACTTACATACATGAGAGGATTGTGACTTCCTCTCCTAAAAAATGCTGCAATCCATTGTTCCATGGTTTAGTTAGGACAGCATCAGATAACCCTCCCACAGAACCTCTATTTACCTGTTGTACAAGAAAAAACTGACTGATAATCTCTGCAGTACGACAATTTTTTTAAATTCCAGTGCCCAAAATGCAGTATGTGATGGCTATCTTCCTTCTGTGAGTGATGCCTCCTGACATAGTCAGATATGTGGTTGCATTACAGTGCTGAGATATATGGGTGTTTGGTTCCTTCCTCAAATGGGCTCAATCTTGGCACAGTGTGGGTGCTTGGATAAGATAGTCTGTTAAAGGTATAGCCACAACAGCTACCATAGCAGTCTTTTCCCTCTCTTGTGACCACTTTGAAATTATCACTTCAAACTGCATCACCACAGAAACTGTCTCAGTAAGGGTAAAATATATTTCACATCCAGATGGTGCCTAGTCATATTACTGGCTTGCCCTTCCACAAACTTGTCAACTGGGACATCTTTGCAATCTGCTGAGGCTATTTCAGGGTAAGCTTTACCTTGCAAATGGAATAGATCATTTGCACAGATGGCAAAGTTCTCTGTGTAACTTTATTCCAAGCCTTTAACTCAGCCCATTGGATTGCTCAATTTTCCACTGGGTTAAACAATCAGTGCAGCTCTGAAATGGCTGTCTCACCCAAATTGTGCTTCACTGAAGCAACTGATGAAATCTAGAGCCGAGCAATCTATATTATAGATCAATCATTGTACAGCCTGCTCTTGAAACCAACCATTTCAAGAAATTACCCACATGAAATGCTTTAGGAAATAGTCCAACTCTTCACTACACATATTAATATCAGGCTATTGAGCTGTTGTGCTCTGCTACCTTGTTCTAGGGTGATAAAGCAATGAGTTGTCATTGGCAGCTCCTCAGCTGGCTCTGTGTGGCCTCAGACTCCTATATGATCCATTTTTATCTCAAAAGTATATCTCTGGCTCTTGGAGGCTTACTACTGCCTCATGGTTCACCTAGTTCACCGTTTTGTGACTATCATCTCATCTGCCAGTGGAATAACTTCTTCTGGCAGACTTCTTCTGTCAATAGCACCTCTAGCTTCTCCTTAGTATTCTCACGTGGCTTTGAGTAAAGTTAGGGTTAGGTTACTCTGGATAGCATAGGTCTGGGAGTCCTATAAGGACTGCCCCACTCACTCTCAGACTTTCTTGAAACTACAACATCAATACAATCCTCATTTATCAGTGCTTCCCTTGCAATTAGGTCGATTCTCGGAAGGAGAGCGTGGACAGCTATTCTGGATACACCCGACATCAGTGGGTCTTCTTCCTGAGTCACTGGTTGTAATCAGATGGAAGTCATGGACCTTGGAAGAATCAGCAAAAGTTTATATCCAGGAGAGGACTTCTCCTAGACTCGATAACCCTCTTCCTTCAGTGACTGGCTCTTTCTCATAGTTAGAAGTCCTTCAAGTCATGGAAAATGCCATTTTAATTAGCATGAATCCTTTTTGAACTTAAATAACGTCAGAAGAAAGTAGAAACTTCACAACAAGATATCATGTGGCCACTGCACCAAAATTTTCTCTTTCCTATTTATTATTTTGTATATTAGGGTCAAACTTATTATCCTAGAAGCTATGAGATAGAAAACGCAATAAGACATCTAAAGTGAAGTAATTGTAAGGTCTCTGACTTTTACTGAATGCATAAAAGGGAAATAAAAAGATTGAACACAATTTAAAATATTATTGAACAATCTTTGCTAAACCAAAGACACCAACAGCGTGTGTACGTGTTTAGACACTGAGCTGTCAGTTCTACTGGGTTTTAGTTGAGTATCTTCGTCAAGATCATGTACCAGACTATTGTCTTCGAGAGTATGTAACAAACTATTTAATTTTAACGTTCTTTACTTAACAGATAATGTTCATTTACTCTAAGCAACTAGCTCTATCTATGTGACTGGCCATTTTTCTTTAAACATAAGGAAGGTTTTAATCTCAAGATATTACCTGACCTACCATTAGAAGATTGCTATTTACATTCTCGAACAATATGCAGCATTACAGCTATATTCTCCATGTGCAGAACAGGTGTTATCATCAATGAATGATAAAGAACAAAAGTAGCTAAAATAAAATTAATCACTTTTTGACAGCATGTTATGTGTATATAAAAAAAAAAATGCTTAAACTAAAACAGCTTATAAATTCCAAATAATATATTTTAATCTTCACCTTAATAATATACACACTTTGTGACAGCTATTGAACCCTACACTAATCTAGTGAGCGGGAATCTTTCTTTAAGTCTTTATATTTGTCCTTTGTAGAGGAGAATTTACGTTTATAAATGAAAGTGAAAAAGCATTGTTGATTGTGTTATCTGTTTGTTAAGTATGATTGAATAAATTCTGAATTTTATAGATCTAGATAAAGATATAAGACAGTATTTTCTGTTAGAATGTATTATAAGAAGTCTGTATGGCAAAACAAAAAAAAAAGCTGAAAACTCTAGTTCAGTGTTAAGGTTAAATGAAAATTGCTCAGTTCCTTAAAGTTTGTAATATATTCAAAAATTAAAAAAGCTTTTGTTAAAAATTTAAAATAGAGTTGAAAATTTCCATAGAAGGACTCAATGGAACCATTAAAAATAAATATTTCAGTTTTATGTGGCCGGATTCTTTATAGTAGGTGTCTGTGACTTGTCAGCGATAAATGTCAACAATAAACAGACAGCACACAATCCACTTGTTTTAAAATAATATATATTCAAAACAAGTCAAACGTGTGTACAAAAATTCATTACACTATTATTTACCACAGTCGAATCTAGAGCTTAACTAATTCCCCTTTTCATCAAAAGCCCACACAAGTTGGTTCAGTTACTTTAGATCCCAACTGACAAGACGAATTCTTTCTTCTCTCCTTTTTTATCACAATACAACCAGTGATAAGTTCACTTTCATTACCCCGTGGGTTACCACAGTCGTATACCAAGCTTTAAATAACTCACTTTTACATCAAAGTCCACACAGGCTGGTTCAATTACTTTAGAACCCAAGAGAAATTATTCTTCTCTATCTCTTTTATAACAATACAAACTGTGAAACTTTCATTTTAGAAATCACCCGTTATGGCTAAACTGACAATCACACAGTCTATCTTGATTTTTACTTTCACTGAATTACTTTTTCTGAATTCACTTAACTTGCGCTTGCTTGATCACCGATATATATATATTGCACAACTGAGGCCTAGAATTTTCTATAAACTACGAGACACTATGATGTAACAATGCTCATTAAACAACGAGAAAAATACAGAAGGTTCGAGTAACGTGACGTCAATTCACAAAAATTGAACTACATAACAAATGGCTCATAAACAGTTAAGTAAGCATACTTGCCATAGCTATTGCTTCTAAAAATAACTTACTTTAATGCTCACAAAATAGAAACTAAATAATGCTCTCGTATTAAACTTAGAATAAACGGTTTGTTAAAATCTGGAATTCTAAGGATTGGTGAACTTCCCAACATGTTTTTTACCTTTTGGAATGCCACCTGCTGTGGTTGTTCCCACTTCACCTTGTTGGGTAGGCCGTTCTTGGTCAGACAGTCAATGGTGCAGCAACTGCAGCATCAGTCAGTTCTTCCCTGATGTTGATGGCTTTGTATGTCTCGTTTCCACTCAGTGGTCTTAAGTCTAGTAGGTCTTCATCTTCTATTACAAAGTTACTGTCTTTTGGTTCTGTGTCTATGACAGCTACACCTGCCACGTCCATCTGTGCCTCAATAGATGCACCCATTAGGTCTTCTTCCTTCTCAAAGTACCTATTGAATAGACTGGCATGGAAGATCTTGGTCTTCCCATCCACTTTCATCTTATAGTCCATTCTGTTGAGAACTTCTTGCACTCCTTTCCACTGCAGGGTGAGTTTGTTGTTGTCTATGTGTAGCAGAATTAAGACCTTCTGTCCAACCTTGAAACGTCGATCCTTGGCCTTCTTGTCATAGAGGTGCTTCTGACTGCCTTGAGCTGCATAAAAGCTCTCTCTAGCAAGTTGACATGTATTCTCCAGTCTAAGGTCTAACATGTACTGGTATGTGTTCCTCCCTTCTGTCTCTTCTTCTTCTCTCCACAGCTCTTTCAATATCTACATCAGACTATTCTTCCATACAGCAACTCGAAGGGTGAAAAACCTTTACTTGCTTGTGGGACTTCTTGGTAAACCTGTCCCAGTTCACGAGATTTCTCCTGTCACATCTTCTTCAGCTTACTCTTTAAGACTCCACTGACTCTCTCACAAAGTCCATTACATCTAGGGTTGTATGGTGTGGTAAAGAGTTACTTAGTGCTAATGAGTCTGCATACCTCCTGCATCAGTTCTGAAGTAAACTGGGTCCCTCTGTAACTCAGGACTTCTTTTAGAAAGGCCACTCTGCAGAACTCTTCCAGGGGAGTTTCCTCTACTATCCCCATTTCTATCTTCAGCAGTGCTATGGCATCTGGATAACGAGTCACATAGTCGATTACTTTCAGCACATACCAGTTGAACAGTCAGAAACAGGCACTAGTGGTCTAATCAAGTCCACAGCTACTCTGCTAATCGGCTCTTCTATGAGAGGCATCTCACCCAGTGGCACCTTGTCTACTTTCCTTCTAGGTATTGTCCTTTGGCAGATGTCACATGACTTGCAGAATCTGCTCAGATCTCCAATGACACCTGGCTAATGGAAGTTGCTGGTGATTCTGTCTGCCATCTTTTTTGCTCCTAGGTGTCCTCCTACAAATGACTCATGAGTCAGCTTCATAACTTGAGTCTAAAATTCTGTTGGCACCATGAACTCTTTAACTTCCCCGGTATATCTGCCTTGATATATCCAACAGCACTCCCTTCCAGTCCTCTATTCTGTATGTCTTTTTTTCTTTTGGTCTTGTGCTCCACTTTCTTCCTGGCAATGTCCCAAAGTGAAGGGTCTTTCTTCCTTGCTTCCCTCAGTTCCTGTAGACCTATATTCGGGATGATACTTTTATTTCTGTATGGTTCCTCCAAATTTCTATTGCCTGATATATTGCCAAACATCAAGTCATACACATGGCTTCAAAGTTTTTCAAGTAATATGGAATGTCCACCTTTTATCTTGCTATGAGAAACTTTCTCATTGTCCCATCAATCAGCTCACACACAGGCGTACCTTGCCCACTATCTAGTTATCAGAGACTAGACTGGTTCTTACTGCTGCACTACTGCACCCAGTGTTTTGTAGGACCTCCACTTTCTTGTCCCCGACATAGTCTTTGCCTACTGGTATGTTGTGATTTGTTGGCACCTCTCAATGTTTGTCACATGTTCCAATCACCAATGGCACTGTTGACCCATTTTCTAAATTGAGCTGACCATCAGTTGTATACTGTTTAATAATGGAAACAGCACTTCTTTCTTGTGGTGAATCTGATGGGTTGTCTCTATTATGTTTCTTCTGTCAACAGCATCCATGGTGATAGTCACTCTTTTCTTGTTTCTTGCCAGCACAATTTTTGTAGGTATCTACAGCTGCTATATGTTGAGATTTCTGCTGTTGCTTGTTGGTGCCAGAATTGTACTCATTTGCAGTGTGCCATATTTTATAACAAATATAGCATCTTTTCTCCCATTCGTCTGTTAACTTCCTGTCACCTTTGGTGGACTCCTGCTTCCGTTTAGCCACCAGTGATTTCGACTTCAATTGATTATTCTTGGACTAGCCAGTTATATTCCCTCAATGAGGTTCAATATACTGTTCTGCCAGCTTGATCATCTCGTCCACGTCTTTTATGTGCTCTCTCCTTTATGAATAGTGGCATGTCAGTTGAGCACGTGATCATGAACTGTTCACGTATTGGTAGATCTGCCTGTCCCTCAAAACTATTATCACACTTGGCCGTGTCAGTTCATCTTGTGAAGTATCGCCATAGACATGCCACAAACTTAAATACAGTTTCTCCAGTGTCAGGTTTGACTTCTCTGAATTTCCGAAGAAAACCTTCTTTGGTAAGTTCATAGTATTTCAGCAAGACAACTTTTAACTTGTCATAGTCCATGGCATCTTCTGACTATTCCTGCATACACTTGTAGGCCTTTTCCTGTGAAAACTGTGCTGAGACAGACTGTCTAGTCATCTTTATCCCAGTTCCGATATTGGGCAAATCTTTCTTATCTCTCCAGGCAAACATCCATTCCATCTTTCTGTTAATCAAATTTGGGCAACTTGGGTCTGCTGGCCCTGACTCCATTGTAATTCTTGGATCCTTCATCTTTTTGTTGAGTGAGCTTTATGATCTTATTTGTGCTCTTATTCTCTCTATGTCCAGTCTCTCCCCTCTCTCATTTTCTTCTTTCTCAACCGTGCTCTTATTCTCTCTCTCTCTATTTCCAGTCTCTCTTTTCTTTCTTTTTTTCCGTCTTTTTCTTCCTTTTTTTTAGTCTTTCTTTTTCCTTTTACTCTTTTAGTATTTCTTCATCTCTTCTCTGCCTACACTCTTCTCACTCTCGGTCTTATTGTTTGTTTGTTTTTAACAAACTCTCGTAGATCACTATATTTTAACCCAAGATGCTCACTTATCCACTTATAAAAATTTATTGACATGATTATATAGCATAATTGTAATCTCTACACTATTTTCGCCACCACTACAGTTGTGTGTGTATAGGCCTACTTTCACTGTTGCTCACGTCTTCTTCTACCACTGTATAATCCTGGCTGGCTCGACAAGTGCCAGGTTTTTGTATATAGGGGCCGGATTCTTTACAGTAGGTGTCTGTGACTTGTTGGCAATAAATTTCAACAATAAATGGATAGCACACAATCCACTCATTTTAAAATAATACATTCAAACAAGTCAAGCATATGTACAAACAAAATTTGTTACCCTGTTGCCAGTATTGGTTACCACAGTTGAATCTAGAGCTGTAAATAATTCTCTTTTTCGTCAAAAGTCCACACAGGCTGGTTCAGTTACTTTAGAACCCAACTGACGAGACGAATTATTTCTTCGCTACTCTTTTATCACTGTAGAAACAGTTACCACAGTCGTATCCAGAGCTTTAAGTTATTCTATTTTATGTCAAAAGTCCACACAGGCTGGTTCAATTACTTTAAAACCCACTTGACAAGTCGAAATATTCTTTTCTATCTCTGTTGTTACAATACAAACCGTAAAACTTTCACTTTAGAAATCGCCCTTTACAGTCAAACTGACAACCACTTAGAATGCAAGTCCAGAGTTGTGGAAAATTTTTGAACTTATTCTGAATAGTAGAAAGTTTCCTGAACAATGACGTGAAGCAATAATATGTCCATTATTTAAAAGAGGTTATGTAAATAATCCGTAGAATTATGGAGGAATACCACTTTTAAACGTGATGGAGAAAATATTCACAAACATTATAAATTTTAGATTAAACAATTTGGCAGATATAAATGAGAAAATATATGAAGAACAGCCATAATACAGAAAGAAGAATTCAACAATTGGTCCTATATTTATTCTATGTTGTCTCACTGAAAAATATCTATCTAAGAATAAAGAAAGATTCCACTGTGCTTTTATTGATTTTAGTAAAGTATTTGATACTGTTTCTCATGAAATAATGCGGAATAAAGTTATTGAAAATGGCATAAAAGGAAAAAATTTAAGTGATTGTGAGTATGTATAAAAAATGCATTTTTTTATACGTGAAGTAGGAACAAGGCAAGATTATATGATAAGCCCTTTCCTATTTATTATCTTTATGAATGACCTTACAACACAAATGAAAGAACATGATTATGGAATCTTTGTTAATAATAAGACAATTGTTCATGCAATTTAGAAAGTTTTAAAGGTCAGCTTTGGCAAAATTACGTATCTCAAATGCTAATTTTGAATCAGAAATGGGCCACTATGAAAATATGGATGCATCATAAGATGGTGTAATTATTTGATAAATGAAGTAAAAGAGGAGATGAGTATCATGTTATCCTTGTAAGCGATAAGTCTTCGGATTTACAACCCTAATATCAAGGGGTTCGATTCCCCTCAGTGGATACAGTAGAAAGACTGTTTTAGTTTGGTATAAAACACACACATACTTTAATGAATTAAAGAATATAAACATCTATATTATTATATTAAACCTAGTCATTATAAGTCTAATTCATTATTAAAAACTCAAAATGTAAAAATATTGAATAATTCAAATATATTTACTGCTAAAATATTGAGAATGAAACAAAAATATACCATAGTATGACTACAAAAGCTCTTCAAATAAATATTAAAGAAATGTTGGTTTCAAGTTAAACTATTCTGGTATAATGGGGCAGTGGTCTAAATTGTCTTAAATAAAGTTATTATTATTATATATTTGTCAATTATTAATATTATTTAAATATAATCATTAATATCAACTCCTGATCAAAGCAAGCTACCTACATAGACTAAAATCAACCGATAATGAGTATAGCTAAATAAATATACTGTTTTATGTTTAATGTTTTATTTTTTTCTCCAACAAGCTTTACAAATGTTAGTACTAGAAATAAGCGACCTTATAACACCAAATTGTTATTTTTCTAAACCATTTGAAGCTTTGTACTGTCAGTTATGGTTTGTGTTTTAGTGGAACGCTCCTGAAGAAGCTGTAAAACAAAACGTTGAGTGTCCAATTATTGAAAAACAACAATTTGGTGTTTTAAAGTCGATTATTTCTAGTATTAACATGTCTTCTATAAATTAATATGCACTACAGAAATTAAATAATGAAGCTCTACAAGTGCACCGAGCGATAGGCCTAATTTCAGAAACAATATTAGTCACTTACTTATTCTTTATCTTTAATATTTTGTTAAGACATAGACTCAAAATTTACTAAACTCGATGAATTGACAAAGTAACAGACAAATTAACAAACTCAATTGTTAAATCAATAATCAATCTAACAATTAATTTTAGCGTAGTCTAACTTGCGTTTTTATATTTCTCACATCTTTTTTCAAACTCTCAAGAAAGTTCCAAACGTCATGCTCGTCATATCACATCAAAACTTTCTAGCGAATGACATAAATATATAAATTTAAATATTAAAAATATAGAATAAAGTGAAATATATAGGTTTAAATTATGAACACGAAAACTTCTTTTGGTGTCCACTATACGCTTCTAACTTAATAAATTGTGTTACCTGTTTTAAGAACTTTCTGTAGGTTCTTTTTTCTTACTAAAGATCACAAAACATCTTTGATTTTAACGATTCAATTTATTCAAAGCCGGTTCGAAATTTGAACTCTGTAAATTTGCCCATTGTTTAACTTATACGGTGATTAAATTGGATATACCTATTTTATGCTCTATGTAATTTGAACAACTTTGTTTTCAAGTAATTAACTCAACTATAGTTTATTTTTGAGTCTAAATAATTACTCTTCATTAGATAAACATGATACAACTTACTGTCTTGAAAACCCGGATAGAATCACCTTGTGATTTTTATTGTATACAATGCTTCATTTCCTAATTATTTTTCTATTTTCAGAAAATGGAAATTTTGACATTAAAACATTCAATTCATGTGTTTAAATACAAATAGAGTTTTCATGAACCAGTTAAAAAATCTGAAAAGTGATCGAAAGTAATTCTATGAGAACCATTTGAGAAAATAAACTTTTCAACATGAAAGAGATACAAATAACTATATACACGTGTGTGACAGTAACCGGAAAAGAACAACAACAACGAAAAACATCTGCAGTTAACTTAATTTTTATGACAAAATTCAAATATAACTACTACGTATCAACTTATGCCTAGTCGAACTGTGATAGATCATCATACGCGACTCCATTTCAAAAGTAATGCCAGTAATGAATTAAACTAAATTCATGAAAAAAACTAAAAGAAGAACTTGCCAAATTAAGTAATATATATATATGTGTATTTACAGATAAATATGTAATTACAGGTCGAAGGAACAAACAACAGAAATTTAGAAAACACGCCCCTTTATTGTTCGTTGCAGTATATCCCCAACTTTTCATTACTATTCAGATAATGTGGTAAAAAACTGTTAAAGAGTGTAAATAGTGTGATATGTATCTCAATGGAGTTTTTTTTTCCTACCAATGAAAAAAACTTATGCTACCTTCCGTCAGAAAATTTTGTTTACAATGTTACATCATGATCAGAGTATCAAATTAAATGTAAAGAGTGTGATAAATCTTGCATTGGAAAAGCTAACCAACAACTTTCAACAATATTGAAAAAATATATTTGAACGCCCCTTCTCATGTATTAGAACACAAGGCTAAACATAACTCTTTTCGTTATCATAAGTTGAAATAATTGACATAGAAAATAATATAAATCGTAGAAAAATTAAAGAAGCTCTCTTTACCAAAAAACAAAAACGTAGCATCAATAGATATAAAGATGTACAGATATATTTTCCGTTCTTAGATACTGTTAATTTCTATGACACTATTGTTTAATGACGTAATATCATTAGTTTAATATTGTAATATGTAACAGTTTGAACTGTTGTACTATTCTATTCAAAACTAGCTACCCGCTGATGTTAGTTAAACATATTTTTCAAAAATGAGGTTTTTAAACATAGTTATTTGTTTATCCGTAAATAAAAAAGTATTAAAAGCTGAAATCAATTAACGTAAATTAGCAATCGTCAGTGAGACTTTAGAAATAAATTTTTACAACCAAGTGACTGAACTATTTTCTTTATGAGTAATCCATCTTGTTCTCTATCTTGTAATCAAGAAAAATTGTGAAGACAAATCAGTGAAGAGATACACCACAAATATATCGTTTGCTAGCTTCCTCACAATGTCGGAGGTACACTCTCCGTTTCGTTTAAATAAATATACGATGTATTCTGCCGCTAAGGCATTATTAAATAGTTTTATGTCAATAATATTTTGGAAAATTTGTAAACGAAATGTGTATTTTGTTACTAAATAACCATTGTGTTAAAATTGTTTACAAGAATGCTATTCTTATTACCAAATCTGTAGACTCTTTCTTTGCTCGCATGTTGAAAGCGATATTCGCCAACATAGTTCAAGCACAACGTTATACTACGAACGACACTGCTACAGCTACTACAGAAGTGGGAAGTAATAAACCTGTATCCTGACAATTGAAAGAGGAGAGTGTCGTTCAAACTGCAGTTTTGCTTTTAGTAACAGAATACCTCAGCATGTGGAACTGGAGGTGGATTAGTGTGTTAGTATCAACAGTATTACTAGGTGAGAATGATACATTACTAACTTATTTTCACAGTATTATGTCTAACTTTTTTTTTGTACTCATATTATTAGTAAGACGTACAGTTCGGTATTACTAAACCTGTGGTACTGGCTTCGTTTCGCCGAGCCGCACTGTCATTGTCAAAGCATCCTGAGTCCTGCTAAACATGTTAAGCCTTATTTGTGTTAAGGTTAGCTGGTTCTGGTTAGCCCATATGAAGTTACGCATTAATACTGTTCAACAGTGTTCCACCTCAACAAAACTAAGTTTATACTTAATGACTTGACAATGGTAGAAACATTTTGGAAGAGTTAAAAAGTTAACAAGGGACTGAGGTCATTTTACACTTAATTTGTATATATAGAAATTACTTATTTATGTGCTATCAATCATAATAATAACATATTTACAAAACTAGCGCATTTATTAAATTATTTAGATTTGGAATGGTCTAACGGCATCTGTCGAAGTTCACTGACGTATTTGTTTTATATTTTAACATATAAGCTTATTTTATGGCTAACTGAAATAGCATAAAATTTCAAAGCTATACATTAAGTTCAAGACGTTTGATAATTATTATGACAACATTTATGTTTGTTTAATATACTTATTTTTAGCCTTGACTTAATGTTACTTATTAAACCAGTTTAGTTTATTTGACATGGGGCTAGCGATTAATTTAATTCGTAACTTAGATTATCAGTATCATTAAAAATAACATTAACAGTAAAATAACTATAACCGTCATTACACGTCGGGACGTCAGTAAGAAATGTATTAATACTTAAGCCAGGCCGTTACAAGACTTGAAACAGTTAGTAGTTTAAAAAAAAAATCATAACGTTCTCATCAGTAGATTTATTTTTAAAATGTTTAACCAAATTCTGTATTTCATTAGTATTACTCATTGCCCTGGGTAGTACTTCGACATCGATAGTACTAGTAGGGTTATAGTAACTGATATTTTTAAAGTTGTACTTTGAGTGCCTTGAGAACTAAATAGTGGAGAAGCGCACAAATGAGTTATCCAGAATAATTAATTCTGCTGGACGTTAACTTGGAAAATAGATAATAGTAATCGGTCTGCATTACATCATCTTCGAAAAGACGTATCCGTGGTAATCTAACGAGTAAGCTTAGGCGTTAGATTTAAATTTTATGATATAGGATTAATTCATGAAAAATGCGTACGTACGATAGGTAACTACTTATGAAGATTACTACACATCACTTGTATATTCTGTAGTTAAGCTAAGACAAGATTTGCGTAATACTAATAATTGATATGGGTAATAGAACAAAAATTATGATTGAGACATACTGTAATGGATTCGCCAACTTATGAAATTAGTTGTGCGTGGATTTATTGTGAACTTTATCAAATCACGTCATTCCTGTATCTTTTTTTTTTTTTGTCGTTTCCGTTAAATCACACAAATTGAACTTTTTTTTGTAAGACTGTTTCTCTGTATATCTATGTTTTTCAACTATTCATAACGTTAATATAGCCTTATAGGTATGAATAATAATTTATCATATAATATAGTGCATTATACTTACTGAATACACAAAAGTAAACTAATTGTATTAGTAGTGATTAGTGTCACTAAAGCTTATAAGTTATAGTTGGATTTTGCAGGACGGTGGAAACTGGTTATTAATAAATACAAAGGAAGAAACAAGTTTATTGTTGTTTTGCAATAAATATTAAGATAAGCAAAATAAAATAACTATTTGTGTGCTCTCATATGTATTAAGCCATCTGATGGTCGCAAGGTGGCGCGACCTGTTAGTTAAAGCTTATCTCGGATCTTAGCCTATGTCCATTGTAGTTACGGGAACCTTTTGGAGACAAAGAAAGCAATTCTCTGCTAGCTGTCGCCATGATCCTTGCATACCTGGCAGGCATGGTGGCTTTATACGCACCTGGCGCTCGTGTATTGTTTCTCAGTGAAACACCGACAGTTCTTTTATTGCAACTTGTAGGAGAATCTCTAATATGATTAACAATTTCGATTGTAGGATGTGCATTATAACTTTTCGACAATTTTAGAGTACTACTTTTAGTTTTAGCGATTTATCTTCTTATGTTTATCTGATTTAAGACGAATTTTACATGAAGACAAATCTATTGTAAGCTCAAACTATTTGGTGGGAATTGTAAATAGTAGATTAATTGTTAGTGACATATCGTTATTGTAAAGCTACAAACAGAAAATTCCGTCAAATATTTTAGGTTTTGTTGCTCCAAAAACAAAATATTTGTCACTCGCAGAGGTACATCAAACAATTATTTTATATGTTGTTATTTTAAATTGT
>NW_013665612.1:2870838-2879686 GCF_000517525.1 Limulus polyphemus
TTGCTCCAAAAAACAAAAATATTTGTCACTCGCAGAGGTACATCAAACAATTATTTTTATATGTTGTTATTTTAAAATTGTAATACGAGAACACTTAAGTTTCTAGATTTTCAGATATGGTAGTAGTTTTTAAAAAAATAGACTATTTAGAGATACTATTCCAGAGATAATAAGTTTGATCTAACATATACAACACCTTCCTACACAACAGAAGGTGAAACTATAAAGATAGATCAAGGTTGCCCATAAATTAGCCTTCCCACCTTGTAAACCTCTAAGGGTTTAAAAACTTGCAGTTGAATAAACTTAATAATGCTGGTGTAGTAATCTAGTATTCATATGCGTATTGTATTTATTACTTTTATCACCAGCTTCTCCATTCGTCAATATCTGTACAACAATTCTTGTAAACAGGTTAAAGACAAGTCATTGTATGCTTCTACGTAAGATTCTTTGTACTGTCAATATAGTGAGAACAAATGTGCTTATTTTTGTTTTAATACAAGTTGATACGCCTACATTCATCCACTCGAAGTTCTTAGACAATGTTTCAATTTCGCTTCTCAGTTTTATGAGGTTTATCACTGCTCTTGAGACCTCTCAGACATATCTGATAACAAATAAGTGTTCTTGAAATATATATTGCATGTAAATATAATGCAGTATAACTTAAAATAATCTTTGGGTTAATGATGTACTTTCCAAAACAAATTGTGAAGTTCTCAGTAAACACAGTATTATTGTTATGATCATATAATTCTATTGCGAATGTAAAGCTTAGTAATATTCTTGCAAGACAAAAATGTGTGAAATATATATACACATTAATAAATACCTTTCTTCAAAGGTATTTCCGGAATATTTCAAGTACATTCAAGGTTGATTTGTATCAAAATTAAAACAAGATGTGTGGAAGCTGTTTCTTATTTGGCATGGTGCGTTGCTGCTTGTGATGATAGTGAAACCAAAATGTTCTGAAAAGTTAATATTTTATAACCGAGCGTAACGTTTGTAATAATCACGTACTTTCTAAAGCAGAACTTTGACATTCTATGTTAAGTATGTAGTGTTTAACAAGTATAATTAAGTATTATAATACAGCATTTTATTCACATATACTTATTGTCAGTGCAAACCGTAGTAGCATTGTTGTAGTTTAGAATGATTAAAAGCGACACCTACTGTTCTTCCTCTGTGTCTATGGTATGTATCGTTTCAGGAATGGGAAAAATTTAACATACGAGTGAACGCAAACAAGTACTGACCCAAATTAGAAAGTAAATAATGTTTAGTAAGTTTACTCCTAGTATTAGAAATCCTTGTGATTTTCGACATTTTGGGGTTATTTTGGATGTTTTCACACGTACTGAAAATATCAGCTACTTCCTTTCAAATGCAGCTTTAACTTGTTAATACCTAATTTAAAAAATGGTTTTAGAACATTTTTTGCTTTAAGGGTAATCAAATGTTGAAAAATATTTTTGGGGTTTTAAAATCATTTTCAATTCACCATTTAGTAGCCTAAATTAATGGTGTATATACTGTGTGACATAGAGCTCTGCCTTGTATATTTATTTTTTGATTCACCGTACTCTGCTAATACTATGAACTGCAGTTTTGCCTATTCAAGGCGAAAAACGTTGAACAATTTACGAAATTGTTGTTTGTCGTCTTTGGAGAGAATTTCTTGTATGACCTTTTATTGTTGCTAAATATTACTAAGCTTTCCTTCAGTTGTTAGGATAATTGGAATAATGGCATAGTGTCATTTAAAGTAACATCATATATATATATATATATTAGCATTAATATTAGCAATAAGAGTATTAACAGAAATTCAATTAGCCAGTTGTTACATTAGGCTTAGAGCTATTTTGAACTAAATTACAGATTTTACAATAGGTTTTGAGGAATGATTTATTGGATAGGTGCAATATTTCGATCGCATATTTAATGATTCTCAAGCACACAGGTTATAACGGTACAGAAAGTATTTTACGTGGTTGTATTATAGATTAATGAAAAGGAACGTTGTAACTTTTATTTACTCTAATAACAAATACAAATTATTGTTTTATATTTCTGAAACTAAAACAAGATGACATGTCTACTGTATTTGGTACTATGAGAAAATTACACTTTTTGGATGCAAATGCCCAGTTTTCATATGTTTGTGTTCAGAATTTTACTTTGGGATAAATATGATTTTACTGACTAGCATTTGAAGACTAATGGCTAATTCGGTCAAAATATCTTATGATCGACTCGGTCACCAAAAGTACATTAAGATCACCTGTTATTGTTTTGCTTTTTCAAATAATCTTCACGGTTATTTAAAATTAACTATACAGTGAGCTTATGGTTTTATTTCAGTTAAGAAGTTTTAGAAAAACAGCACTTTAATACTGAGAGATTAAATAGACTTACCAATAATGTCTCATTATTTCAATATAAAAGATTGTGTTGTAATTTGCTCCCACGGCAACTGATGTTTCTTTTAATATTTCTGTAATATTTTTGCAATCATTATGTACTCTTGTGGTTTAAAAATGTATTAATACAAGGTCGTTTATGTAAGAAAGAAATAAGTCCTTAGTTCTAATACTTGAGCTATTTATATTACATGTCATGTCAGACCTTTGTCCGTGGGTTTTCGTGTCCTTGAGGGGAAAAAAAAACAAAAAAAACGTGGCCTCCGCCATCACATTATAAACCGTTGAACAGAGGTGCTTTTCATGTTAAGGTTCAAACTTTCAGCTTGTTCCCTAAGGCATATTTCTTTAAAGACTCGGTAGAGGGTGTACTACGCCGTTTAATAACTTTTGAAAATAACGTCTCATTCAGTCTGAATTTTATTTGTATAAGGCCAGCTTTTCTTGTATATGTTTTTTTCTTGATTTGTATTTTTTTTATGTCGCGGCTCCCTTTCGAAATAAGCAGATTGCTATAGTCTTAGGACTCTGCTATATATTATTATTAGTAATCGGTACGTTGAAGGAAATTTGTACATGGTAGCATAGGACAGCAAAGTAAAAAAAAAAGTATTTCGAAAATTGGTTTGTTCATAAGAGCAAAATTTGTTTTCTTACCAATGTAAATTTTATGCGCGTTCCGTGCAGAGATAAATAGAGAATTTGGAAGACGATGGAGAGAAAATCAATCTGTGTTTCTGCTTAACTTATTTAAGGTTTAGATAGACATGGAAAAAATTATTAGGGTATTAATGTGTCATAAGCTAGTAAGTCAGTGTTTTAGAAGTAGCTGTTAATAACGAAATATTGTGTAAAACATTAACATTATAGGATAGGGAAGTACCTCCCCTTCTCCTCCCCCAACTAATCTTATGAGTTATCTTACTTCTCTATTGACTTGACTTTTGTTTGTTTTTTCAGAAAAGTGCTTTGGCACTGATCTGATTTTTCTTGTTGGTCTGAGTTTACCAACAGCGTTTCAGAGGGGCTATTCACTTTATTCGACTTTATTGTGTCTTACAAATATTACAGATCATTGTGTTTTGCTTTGAAAATGAAGACGCTATGGAGAATGATCTTGTTAAGTTCTACGATTGATAATTTTTCTCAGAGCTCTTCTAAAAGCTTGTAAAATTAGTTAATAACACACGGTGGATAAAAAAAATCGATGTGCAGTTTAGTATCTTCAAGTAATAACATATTTTGTTATAAGGTTGATAATGCTGATTTTCTGATTGATGTGTACATTTACAGGCTTAAAAATACGTAAAGCTGTCATGTGTAATACAGTGAACATTTTTGGAACATTTTCTTTATATTGCGCTGCTGAGATTCGAAGTATGTGCACTTAAGAAGAAGAAAAAAAAGCGCAGTTAGCTAGCTTTGTATAAATCCAATTCAATAGAAGGTTACTGAATTTAGCAGATATAGTGTGATGACGTATTATTACGTTCTTTACTTTCACTCATAAGTTCATATAGTTATCAGAATGTTTACGGTGTTGTATTAAGCATTTATACTCCAGTTGAACTGTAATTTATTGAATGAGATGAACCTTAGAAATGATACTACGCCTATAAGATGAGTTTGTGGGTCTTAAGTCATGTAGTTTCATTTTCTAACCAAACTATGAAGGCTACAAAACCTATGTAAAGTCATATTATTAATAAAATAAAACGCGATATCTAAAGTTAAAAAAAAAAATGTAGCAATTCACTACCTTCGATGATTTGTTAGTCTCACAAAACTAACAACTAAACCTAGATGGTCGATAAGTATGACATTATAGACTGTCAGTATTCTCTACTACTTTTGTACGGTCTCCAGTAAGAATATTGTTTTACCTCACCTTTTTATGATTCACGCAGATACCGAGAAAGCCTGTTGTTAGCGCTATATATCTTATCAGGCTGACAGCATCACAACATATAGATTATTAATTTAAACGCTATTTATACAAGTCATTTACAAGACAATCAAATCTAATTGTACACAACACCAAAGCCTACTGTATCGTGGTAAGAGGTTTGATAACAGTGTTATCTATCTCATTATAACGCAATATCACACCTAATCCTCAATAAACTTGATTACAAGTGCATCAGCTGTATACGCATGAATGTAATTCTTTATTTTTTTACATCGTTAGTTGTTCAGTGTAATTAACTAACATAGTTATTACCTATATAAGTTTATAACGTAATGTACTCGTCTTCTGTAGACTATTAGAATAAAATAGATTACCTTTTTTTTTTTATTGGCTAAGTATCTTATCAAAATCTTTTTGTATCACAGACTTTTAGTATTATAGATGAACATGTTGAGATTAAGCTGTAAGTAAAAAATTACAGAAATATTAATTTATTCAGTTCATTCGTCCTAAGTTGTTACAGTGAATCTTTGAAATACTTAATATTTTCAGTTCTATTTGGAATAAACAACGCGTCTATACTTTTTGCAAGAACCAACAGTTTTTGTTTTACATGTGGCCTACAGGTTAAGCCGCGCCATGTATCTTTTTCAGTTTACTAAAAAAAAAGTTTCTAGTAAAGGTATTTATCCATTATATGCGGAAAGTTTCTTGTAGTTCTTCACACTCCCCCTCTCCCCCTAGTTCCGCAGGAAAAGACGGACGTGGGACTACCCATCGGCATTTACTATTTTTATACCAATATTTTTGAACAAGGAGTACGTCTGCAGAAAGATTTTAAACAACAAACTTTTGGGAAAGTGACTGCTGTCGGCCAAGTAATGGCTTTCCATTGAAATTTCTATTTTGCCGGAAATGTTGGCAGAGGTTAAATTAGTTCTGTTTAAAAAAACAAAAAGTCTAACTGGTTTTTATGCTTAATGTAGATTGTGCGGAGAACATCCAACTATAAAGGTGTGACCGATAAAACTTCCTTCTTCCGTTATTACAAATCCCGTCTGATAAAGTTTTAAGTTTCATTACAAGAAAGAGGAAACAAATCACCTTTAAAGTCACCGTGAGTTAAGATTCTGTCGTAGAGAGGGCTGTTTAACATGTCTGATGCCTCCCAGTGGCACAGCAGTATGTCTGTGGACTTACAAGACTAGAAACCGGGTTTCGATACCCGTGGTGTCAGATCAGAGATAGCCCATTGTGTAGCTTTGTGCTTAATTTCAAAACAAACAAACATGTGTTATAAATGCTTATTTCATTTCAGATGCGGTCATTAATTTTATTTGCTCGTTCCAATGGTTTTTGTAAGAGCCAATCAGTAATTCTAGTCTTATGTGTAAAGGACATAAGATTATTAATGTGCACCAGGCTTAAATGAAAACTGATCCTGAAGTTTTGAAAATTAAACATTACCATAAATAATGTACGTTTATTAAAAAAATGTTATTTTATTACTTGTGTAATGGTATTGCATCTAAAGAGCTTGCTAATTTTATTACCGGGCATGTATCGAGTGTTCTCGAAGCTTTTCTAACTCTAGAGTGCAACTGATACCAAAGCTTATTATCAATAGCTCCTAGCGGACATCAATTCAGCACCGCCAGTTCATCGTCAATAGCTTCGAGTGTTCTTTTTTTTATTATTCTCTCTCTCTGACCGTAGAGACAATTCCAGAATAGTGAGAGGCATAAAAAAAAGCACGTGACATGCACTATCCTAGCAAATAAAAAAACAAAAAAAAAACGCCATTTATATGGATGATGTCAATCAGTAGTCCACGAGTTGGCGCGCCCCTGTGACGCACGCTCTTACTGACGGGTTTGTGTGTGTGCGACCAGTACTGAGGCCTTGACTCTTGGGTTAACTGATAAAATCTGTTTGGTAACTTACTTACACGCAGAGCGTGTTTTGGATATTTCTGACCTTTATCTCTTTAAAAATTATATTCATGGCTGTTCCAGGATAATAAAAGTGTCCACACTGTCAATTTCACAATCTCTTTCACTAACTCTTTAATAATTATATCCAACGATCTCAAGAATACATGACATTATTTCAGTTGTTATAGCAACTTTTCTTCAATATATCTCTGGTTTCAAATCCACATTCGTATTTTCCAGAAGGCACAATGTACTTACACCGACATATGCTTAACATTAAGTACGTCTGAATTTGTCTATTTGATCGTGCAAATCGGAAGAAGTATTTTATAAAATTTGTCTATCTCACTTGGCTCTTTTTTTTTACCAGAATTTTATCATCCCAGTTGCCTGACGTAACAGTTGGATCTGAGTGTTCGAACTTATCCTTTTTAAATAGCCCATTACTCTTGGGTTTGTTCATCACATTTGTCCTTATGTTCGAATCTGCAGTGTTATTCTACTAGTACATTCATGCACATGCTTGAATTTTTCAATTCCAATCAATTCCTACTTCTGCGTAGCTGTTACAGTTTACCATTATTTTTGGGCTGGAGTTCCAGAATACATCCGTGGGAGTGAGTGTTGTAGAATTTATCATTATTATTAGTTCTGTGTTCTAAAACTTATGCTTTCCACGTGGGTTTGTGTACTGGAATTTATTGTTTCCTGAAGAAATTTTAACATTTTATAGTGGCAGGCAGATATTTTTGTGATAGGTGCCTATATATATATATATGTGTGTGTGTGTGTGTAAATATGTTTATAATATAGGCTTAATCTGTTTGGGAGGGAATTTATTTCAGTACCTCAGTGATATTTATGTGGGAGCATAGTACTATAACAACCAAACCGCAGGCATTTGGGCTCATGGTTGCGTATTAGCTCAGTGTGGCGTTTTAGTAATGCCAAACGTGTATCTATGGATGATAAAAGTAGAAAAGTCTCCAACAGTACAAGTACAAACTTTTAGCTCATAGCTCCGTCATCTCTTGACCGATTTAAGATCTAATTACAGTTTTGGACTCATGAGATCAAATCCAGTAGATTGATATATTTGACCACGCCCAAGGTTTCATAGATTAATTTACTCTAATCCTTTCTAAAAGAATTCCAAGTGCCGCGGCTGTTGAGGATTACCTCCTGTTTTTATTTTAACTTTCAGCACTGCAATCTTAGAAAGAAATGTCGGGAAATATTCTAGCTCTGCTGTTACTACTTCTAGTTTTATCGGACGGAAATCTCTGAATAAAATTTCATTAGTTTCAAAAAAAAGTGGATGTAGGAAATACATAAGACATATGATAAAAGTGTTTCGATATCAATTCTTTTATGGTTGTTATTACCTACATAAATATTGTTCCTTGATATGTAAACATGTAATATTTCAAAAAAAATAGTTGAACAAAAGGATAATCCATCGTCTTTCATATAACATTTTGTAGTTAAAATGGCATCGTTTTAACTTTTTTCACAACTAAAGTGAAACAATTTTTTTTAAATATAAATCCAGAAATCCATAGCTTTTTTCTTAGGTTAAGCTGTTATTTTCCATACTATTCTTAACATCACAAAAAGCGTTAGAATCGTAACACTTTGATAGACAGATTACTAATTGCCCCCCAGTGGCACAGCCGTACGTCTGCGGACTTAAAACGCTAGAAACCGGGTTTCGATACTCGTGTTGGGCAGAGCACAGATAGCCCATTGTGTAGCTTTGTGCTTAACTTCAAACAAACAAACAGATTACCAATTATTACTAATATTTTAGCAGTTAGTGTTTTGTTAGTAAATCTGAGTTTGTTGGAGAGATAATGATAGACTTTTGTATATTTTTCAAGTGGATGACTGCAGTGTATAACTGTTAGTAGTCCAGTTTTGTTTAAAGCAAATATATTACAGAGTAAGAATAATTTTGAGCTGTAAAACCTTAAGGTATGTTAAGAAATAAATGCTAAAAGTGAACACTCGCGTTTGTTAATCAAAGTTTCAGCGTTTTAATTAACATCATTTTTCATTTAAACAATTGAAGTGGAAAATGAAACTGGAAAAATATGTAGCCGAAACACGTGTATCTGTAGCATTTGTTGTTTCTATAGCAACCATTGATCCAGTTGCTGGCACAACTACGGTGCTGTTATGAAAATTAGCTCTCCAGCTTGATGTGGTGAGGGGTATAGAAACAGTGTCGTTCAAGTGTTTGTGAGAGAGACCCTTTTACACGTAATTGTTTCCTGGCTGTTTGTATTCGCAGTTTTACTGTCGTGGTTTTTTTGTTTGTTTTTTTTCATACGTAAAACTGACGCCGTTGTTGAATGCAGTGGTGTTTTAAATATATCAAAGGCAATCATTCATTTGGAAGTAGCTTATCAATGTTCTTTTCTAAATGTTTATTGTGACATACTTTTAAACTGGTGTGTTCTTTTGTAACATAGATGTTTGTTTATCATACTTCCACCTTGCATGCAGTGCTCGAATTATAACTATAGTATTTAACAAGGGAAATAATTTCTTTTCGTGCAAATTGTGCTATT
>NW_013665612.1:2879836-2883881 GCF_000517525.1 Limulus polyphemus
TTATATTCACTGTACATATCCCTGATGATGGTAACTGTATCGCCGAAACTAGTCGGCTGTAAGTAATAATAAATATTTTACTTTCATTGTGCCAAAAACGTCGGTTTTTGTGTTTTCTTTTTATGATAAAAACACCATTTGTTTCGCTCGGGGCGAAATTATAGAAATTTTAACGATTTTTTGTTCATTAAGTTTTTGAACAAGAACTTTATAAAATGAAGTGTACACTGTACTTGTACTCTTAGATATATAAATATACCGTAAGTTTAATTACCTTATTGTTTAGTCAATAGTTAGATCAAAATTAACATTTAACAACATATTTGCAAAAAGAAAAAAAAAGAATTACATTAAAAGCAAGTTTAAAACCAAATTTTCCAAAGGTCGATGGAGTTAGTAATTTGGTATCGGGAGAATCGGTACGGCTATAGCTGTACACACGTGCCTTCATTAAGGCTAGGCCATTCTGGGAAGTCTCTTTCTCGAAAAGTTTCCCCGGCACATGAATTTGTTAACAAGGGGGGCGAAATTGATACTTATTTTACAAAAGGGAACAGAGTTCCCTTCAATTTCGAGCAATTTACACATATTAGGCTGAAAGAAGTATGGTATAGTGGCTTAATGAAACGCTGGTGTATGCGAGAATGTTTTGGAAATCTCGAGAAAAACCGTTTGAGCTTGTCTTAGTAATATGAGTAACCCAGTTTCATATATTTTTTTTTATGTCAGTCAGGGGTTCCTTTCACCTTTTTTCCGGTACGGAAGGATTTTATTTGTTGACTTTGGCGCAGGAGATACTAGTGTGAAGGCGCAACTTCATTCTAGAAGGGGAGTCCGGGGGCATACCCCCCTGGAAATTTTCTTTTTGCTCCTATGTGAAATAAGACAAAACTTGATGTTACTTATAAATTGGCGTACGTCGGGTAAATTGTTTCGGCTTACATACTGTTTTTGTTCATAATTGATTCTAAGCAATGTCATTTTAACGATTTTTTGTTCATTAAGATCATATGAAAAAGATTTGTCTCAACGTGTAGGAAAATTCTTAATAAAACTCAATGAAATACATCATTTGAGTGAAGCCAATGAAAAATGAATACTATCACACATATATATATATAAGGAAAGATAAAACTGGCCACAAGCCTGCAGGATCTTTGAACAAAGACGCGGAAGTTTCTTTCTACTGTGTTGTGCAGTGGTTAAACGCTTTTTCGTTCAGTCCTAAAGGTTTTCCAATACCCAGGATGTTCTCTCCTTTATTATGTGCTAATTTGAAATAACCTTTTTTATATCATGTGATTAAAGGGTAAGTCCGTTTTGAAAATACCAATAGGCTGAGTTGAAATTATAATTTTTTTATTTTTAGCGAAGCTGTAAATATGAACATTTGGCGGAGAGAGAGAAAACACATTCTAACAAACATTAAAACATCCGTTTGTGGTTAGTAGAAAATTAATAAGCTGATATTAAAGCTGTTAGCACGGGGTCCATATAGATTTTTTTTATTTGTGATAGTGTTGGTATATTTTTACCAAAGCGATTTTTCTAAATGTCGTACAAAACAGAAGATTCAGTAGTAGATATCATACTTAAATGGCCTGATCTTGCCTAGTTGCTAAAACAATGCACAATAATAACGTACCCAGTTTCACCCATAGCTACACATTACCCTTACACTTAGAGGAAACTATACAGACTGGTATGTTCACATTTCTCTGTAAGAACAAATAACTATCAATTTTATAAGACACATCAACCCTACCTATTTAGTAGACAGTATAATTTCGTTTTTCTTTGTTTTATTTTACGTTAACAGTGAAGTAATAATGATTCTTTTTCTAGTTTAGCCTTTGCTCTAATAAGCTCAGGATAGACGTTTCATGAAGTAATAACAAAAATCGTTACGTTCCAGGAATCAATGTTGATCAGAACCGAATCTATTATGTAATAAGTCTTAGCCTCGTTGTAATAAGCCAGAAGAATTTCTCATACAAAGACAGTACGTACGGTTACATTTCATTAAAGTTTTAATTTTTTGAAGAGAATAGGATGTAACCGGATGCTGTTTTGTTCAACAGCAGAAAAAAAGAAAAAAAAAGATTCTTTTGCTGGAAGCGGACAAATATGGCTGCTGCTGCTACCACCACTGCTACTATTACAACTACACTACCACTACTGTTGAATACAGTTATTACGGCAGATGGAATGGTATTCTAGATCAAGCGTGAATATTTTTAATGATTAGGGCGTCTAAAGTTTTTTTTTATACATATAGTGTTTTCCTGTTACTATGGAAACATGCTGGTTATATCTGTTGGTTGTACAATTATGTATACACATGCATGTAAATAAGTCATTTAGCATTTTACTTAATACATTGTACTCGTTCAACATTGTTCAGTACAAATATTCAGATTTATTTTTTTTTTTTTTACTTACTGATTTTGCTGTATAGTAATACTTTCAGTTTTTTTCTAGAAGTTTCGAACGACGTAGAGGACTAAGCGAAAGGTTTCAGAGAAGCAATGAGATCAATTGCCATATGATAGTTATCAAAAAGATGGCAACGAGAATTATTGTAAACTTTAAATAATAAGCATACCTATCACTTTTAAAGTTAGACTGGAAAATATCAAAATAGACAAAAAAAGTTATTGAAAATTAGATGAACCACTAGGAAAGCGAGTGAAATTACGGCGGTAGAAGCAACGAATAGTGTGATTGACCGTCACATTATAATGACTCCACGGCTGAAAGGGCGAGCATGTTTGGTGGGACGGAGATTCGAACCCGCGACCCTCAGATTGCGAGTTTAGCTCCCTAACCACCTGGCTATGCCAGGCCTTCCTTGTGAGTAAACGTGTGTTTTTTGTGTGTTTTTATATATGTACAGCCTTAGCAGTCAGTAGTAAAAGTCTTAATATTGCTTGAACCGACTCTTTACTCTTTAAGGTGCCTTTTGTCCGAACGTTCTATTAGGGATTTGTGCAATTCCTTGCGATCCCTGTTATGAATCACTGTTGTGATTCATGATAACATAGAATTGTCTTACAGACATCAAGGTATTAGATTGCATTTTCACCCTGTTACACATGAGAAAAATGTACATTATAATCTATTTATATATATTATATTTTCAGCTATTTTTAGTTTTAAATGATTTTTTTTATTTAAAAAAACATAATTTCATGATTTCTAAGTAACTATAATTAACTGCTTAACATAAACTATTTAATAAAGGAGTAAGTGAGGAGCTCGTGAGAATAAAGTTGTGTAAAATAAAATTTAATAAAGAAGTTTAATAGCATGTGGGCTACTTTTAATTTGCTAATGTATTATTTTGTGATCCTTTAATCCAGTCGTTTACAACCTGCAGCTCCCTGGGGGTTAACATGAGCCTCCCCTGCATCCTACAGAAATAACAAAAGTGGTTTGCAAGAGTTAATGTTATCTCTAAATGACGTAGACTAACCAATTTGCATTAATGCTGGGAAATTAAAACGTAAATTGTTTTTTTTCTGCAATAATCAGAAGAGGGGACAGAAGTCTGTTAGGCGATCGATAGTACAACTTTAATATGTGTGTCACATGTATATCTAATTTTTTGGCTTGTGACTGGCAAAGAGATTGTTGTCGTTCGTGGTTGCCTACCATGCTGTAATCTTAAAAGAAACCTTTACATCCTATTTGATACTTAAGTGTTGTTAAAGACTCAATGAGTGAGAGTATTTCATCATTCTTTCCTCTGTCGAGTGAAGCGTGGGTTAAGAATGATGTATTAACAAGTACTATATACAAGACACCTTTAAAATAATGCTTTTTACAGTTACCATATTTTATTGTAATCTAAGTATACGAATATAGCGATTTTTAAGCCTTTATAGTGCAAGAAATGAGTATTTGTTAAATTTCATCAAGAAAAAAGTTTTTCTATCATATGAATAATAGTATGGTAAATGGACGCATAATTTGTTTGTTTGTTTTGAATTTCGCGCAAAGCTACACGAGGGCTATCTAGCCGTCCCTAATTCAGCAGTGTAAG
>NW_013665612.1:2884321-2910426 GCF_000517525.1 Limulus polyphemus
GGTGTGACAGGGATTCGAACCCGCGACCCTCAGATTACGAGTCCAGTGCCTTAACCACCTGGCCAAGCTGGGCCAGGACGCATAATAAAGGATAACATTTATTTTGGATTTATAAAAAAAAAACGTGACTCGAAGTATCTAATGAAACATTATACCTATAGGACTGTTCGATGGGACGAATTCGTGTAAATTACTCTCTAATGTGTTTAAATGTTCCACTTGGAAATAAATATTGGCTACTGAACATTACAGTTCCCTTATCACGTAAGATAGCCAGTGGAAGATCTGTAGTCTTTAGTAATCACTTCTGACTGTAACGTAGCTTTTCTAAGAATTTCGTTTCCTTTTCACAATAAAATTCGTAAACGCCTGCAAGATGGGAAAAGGTTTGGAGCTCGTGATGGATGAATCTTTTACGGTTGGCTAGGATCGTAAAGATGGCTGTGGCTCCATACTGTGTTAATATATAGTTAGACACATGACATCTATTTATCATACCCAAAGCACTTTCGTTATGCAAACTGTACAGAGAATCACTGTGGTTAGGCCTTGTACATTACACTTACAATGCCATGTAGGTTTGGCAATCCAAATGTTAAGTGACGTATTATGTGTAACTATTAGCTAACATTTGTCATTGATATATCATAGATATTGAGAAGTGAAATATTTTGTGGAAATGAATGTCAATGCTTAAAATTTTTGGCAAAGTTATTGTTGCTATCAGTTTTGCCTATTCATCTGTTTTAGTATCTAATGTCTTTTTTTTGTAACTATTTTGTGTATTATCATGCTGCTTTTTTTTTACCAAGTATCGCTAAAACGGTTGTTTGCTTTTTTAACTCTTTATCAATTAAAAGATGAGAAAATAAATATATTTTTGCTGGTGATTACTTTGATATGGAGACTTGCAGTAAATAATCTTTGGTTGAAAAAAAAGCAGAATAATGTGAATCTTGGAATGAACTTTTTATGTTGTATTTAAAGCACTAACACTCTTCTGAATCACCATATTTCTTGAATTCAGCCTGTTTGAAAAAAGCATGATCACATTACACGAGCGCTTGACATAGTAGTGTAATCCAGACATTAGTCAAGTGGTATTACAGGCAAAATGTTATCATTAATAATGCACAAAAATAGGGAAAATGAACAACTACTGAGAAAACGCATATATATAATTACTTCACAAATATGTTCCAAAGCGCCGTAGTACACTTGTTCACGTAAGTATTGTTTACTCATGGTTTTAGTGAGTGAGAGAATGTTTGTGTGTGGTGGGGGGGGGGGCTTAAGGATACATTATCGTAAACCCCATATCACACACTAGACTTCCTTTGTAAAGCTGTTTTATGCTCCATATAGGTTTAGCTGTAAACTACGGCAATCAATACGTTATTCCTGTATAAAGTAGATTGTGAATGTTGGCTTGTTTTTTTCAACCTCCAGTTTCTTGTGATTCCTTTTAGAAATGTAGCAGACGGGGAAATTTTTCTTTAACTTTGTGAGATGTAATCACAGCAGTAAACAAATATACGAGTACTTACAAGTAAAACGGTCAACATGTATAGGTTATTGACATGTTAAATTAAAGACAGTTAGTATTGTTTAGCGATGGCACAAGAAATGTAATTTTCGTGTTTAATCGACAGTAAAAAGTGAATTATGTCATAAATCGAAATGAAAGTGAATTATACCGTATCACGGGTCTGGTGCAAATCGAAAGTTAGATTAAGCTCCTAAGAACCAGACGTGTTTTTACCTTGGAAGCTTAAGCCAGCAGGATTGAATTTATGCCTTCTTCAGGATTCACTCAAATATAGAATGTTACCTTTGATCAGCTTTTTTAGATTAATCACTCAAATACAGAATGCTGCATTTGATCATCTTTTTTTTAGATTAATAATTGGACGAAAATGGAACCAGTACAAGAACATGGTTAATATTTTTTCTTCGTTAGAGAAAATTTTGTTGTCATCCAGTATATTAAACATCGTGTAAAATGAAAAGCAATATATTCATATATTCGACATATATTTCGTAATATGACACACACAGTATTCAAGTAAATACTGTTTCAGTAGGCCTAATATTTTTGATCAAAATCACGTTAGACTGAAAGTCTTTTCTCTGCATTTCCTAATTTGTCCTTTACGAATTTCGGAACAGAAGTGTACACAAATTGCATTGTAATCTCCTGTGTCATCCACAAGTGAGATCAGACATAGCTCGTCAGCTGGATTAGACGATCACAGAAAAAAAAAGTTTGTCTGAAACGCTATTTATATGTGCAGTATAATTGGTATTGTAGTGCTAAAACGATTTTTCTTGCAAATTTTGTTTTTGTCTTGAAAATTTGGCCAGTTGAAATCTATTTGATGTGTGATTTCGTTAGCACAGTTTAAACGTATATATATCAACATTTATATTAATATTAAAAAAATTGAATACTAACCCACTACACTACCAAAATCCAAAACAATCTGAAATTTTATTTAAAAAGTCCAGTAATTAAGTGAAAAGCAAATTAATAATTCTTATCAATTTTAAACATCAGTAAGTTTTACCATGATGGAATTCATAAAAATTAACGTTATCATGTTTAAAATGAGTAATCTTACGATGCCTATTTAACCATTCATCCACATTTAAACAGTATATTTTCTCTTACTCTGTTTAAGATTTTTGTGTTAAAATGCATTGAATATGTTAACATGTTTTATAAGATCAGCGTTTCAAGTTCATTATGTACAGATAACTTTTTTGTATATGATAAATGTTATAATAAAATTCGTGAATTTTCATCTAAAGTACATTTGAGAACAGGTTTTTAAATTATTTTTTTTATCTCAAACCAGATCGTCATTAACTTGAAAGTCGTATGATACACCATACGCCTTTATCCAGGCAACAACGGTTGGTTGCTCACCCCATTGGAACTTTTAAAACGCATATACAGTTGTAATAGTGTGGACTAGAAGCGTCAAAAATGGAAAATATAAGAATTTGATCATCGCTAGCTATGCAAACATGTCTCTCTCCCCCTCCTCCTTTAAAGACTGATACTTTGTAACACAGTTAACAGAATATTTTCCAAATTTTTTCGATGATCGTTTTGAAAAAAGAAAAAAATCTGCTTCAGTTACATCTTGTGATTGAAACTGTAAAATGTTTATATTTTTAGCGAAAAACCCACGAAATAGTCATCTTTATTAACCAAAAATAGTAAAATTAATTCGTAAAATTCAGAAATGTACATTATATTTCTTAACAATCAATAAATAGAAAATCTACTTTCTATTGAAACTGCCATGTTTAAGCTTTTCCCGCATGTAACTTTTAAATCATGTCAAATGTTTGAGGATGTTAAGTAAAATTAAAGCTAAGGATTTTAAACAAAAGACTCGAGGATGTCGATAAAGAAAATTGTATGGATACTTAGCAGTATGCTGTAACTTTCCATTGTAAAGTATGCTTAAGTAAACTTTTGGTCACTGAAGAAGTAGGGTTAAAAGAATTATTGCCTTTGAAACGTGGGAAAATAAACTTGACGACGTTTGCTTGTCAAGGTTTACGAAGTCACCTATTGTACCTGGGTTATAACGTTTTCTTGTTTCCATGTGGAAAAAACAAACAATAACACAAATTACAGATGTCAAAACGTGCTGAAAGGTTTGAATCATACATAGGTTATCTTCAGCATTTGAAGCAAATACCTCGTGAAAAGTAAGCATGACAAGGCCTCACTTAAACCAGATCGTCATTAACTTGGAAGTCGTATGATACACCAGGCAACAACGGTTGGTTACTCACCCCATTGGATCTCTTAAAGTACAATGATACAGTTCACCATCTTGAAGTTAATTTGTGATTCTAAACCAATGTTCCATATCGTTTCTGCCAGTTATGCAAGTTTTTGCCTCTTAAAGCTATGAGAAAGGAAACTGCCACTTCGTTACTCAATCCAACAAATATTTATGACTACTAAAAGACTTTTTTTATTTTCTCTCAAATAATGAAAACGTGAGTGTGAACTGCCCAAACTTAGAGGTGATGTAACCTGTTGAGAATTTCAAAGAGGATTACTTTTGTCGTATAATACGGTCAGTTTAGGATTTAAAATATTTCTGTCTTCGGAGAATACGTCGTGTTTTTTTTTGTTTTTTTTACACATACTAGGAGTATAAAATATCTGTCATGCTTTTTATTTGAAACAGTACAAAGAATGTAGGGATGAGAAACTGGGTTTTTTTTTTGTTGTTGTTCCTAAAAAAATGTTGGATATATATAGGAATTGGTTTATTTTTTTTAAAAGCAAAAACGCAGCTTCTCATTGGTACGTTATTTGTGCTGTTAGATGAAACACAGCTTTCTAAAATGTTTGCTGTAAAATTGTTTGGTTTGTTCAAACTTACTGTTTCAAACAGGTTTCTGAATTGTGTCTTAGGGAAACTCGTTCTTCATACGAAGTAGTCGACAGTATTAGAAACGAGAAATGGTTAATGAACTTCAGCGTGGTTGAATGTTAAACATGTACGCCCGATAGGATACTTAGCTGTGTGAATAACCTCACTTGTATGTCTGACCGTGATTTTTCCTCCACAGTCTCTTTCACTTTCCCTACTCCCTCCCTCAAGACACGAACAGGTGACCCTTTCACTTGCAAGTGAAATAATAAAAAGAAAGTTTAGCGGAGAATTGCTGGCTCTAAAGACTAACAAAAAAGAAAGTGTCTGGTCTATTGGAGGACCCCTCTCGTGCATGTAGGTACCAACCTCTGGCTAGTTCTGTTGAGGTACACAACGCCTTGCTTCGGTGCATGTGATGCGTGAAACGTTGCGAAGTTTGCCTTTATTACATCTTTGAAAAAAGCGTTGCCAATAGAAATAATATGCTACTCTTATGCTTTCCCTCACAGCATACAGCGTATATAGAAGGAAGAAATAAAAATATCTGTGTTGTGTTTTATAATTTTCAGACTGTCACATCACGAAATACAGTTTTATAAATTTCAGCTCTTGGAGTTTTGTTCGAAACGCTAATATATACTCTTTCTTTCTCTTCCCTTGCAAGTTTTAAATTTCACGTTATTTGAAGGTTTGTATCTATAAAACATGAAAAAAAAAAGTTATTAAGTCACAATTGTTTATAACACTTAGTTTCAAACAATAGTTTTGCTTTGTCTCAACTTTTACTTCAAAGAATTTACGAATATGAAAGAATTTAGTATTCACGTAATAGAGTTAAAAATTCAACCGGAAACAAAGAATTGTGGTTTGGGGAAATACTCCGCTCCCGTAGACCCAAATTACCTTGTCATAGTGAAATACGCTGTGAGTGTTGGAGGTTTTCTTCCGGTGTCAGTCATCATTATATACATATATATTGGCAATAGAATACGTCACGCACTAACCATGACCTTGAGGCTATACTAACCTAGAAGTCTTATCAGTTCTAAGTCGTTATGTTTGCAGACAGGGCAGTGCGCAGGAATTTAAATTTGACCGCTATTGGTGATGGGGAGGGGGAACTTTAAACACAGAAGTATCACATATATATTACATAAACCATATTATCACATATATGTGTATGTGTGTCTATATACATATACAGTATTACACCCACCAAAATGACCGAGACTGTATGCACTGAGTTCGTTATTTGGGGGCCCGGCCCCTTGCTTCCCCCCCTCCCCCCCTTGTGCAAACCCCACCTTTCAGAGACTGAATCCGATATGTGGAAACTAATGAAAATAAGATTCAGGAAGAGGTTGAGGGAGTGAAGGTGATTTATGCATCTCACCTATATGTATGTAGTTTACGTCATAAGATGTTCAAAAGTGAAAAGTGACACAGGTAATTTGGACTAGTTAAAGAAGAAATGATAACGTATTTTGAAATTGTAAATTTATATTTGTGTTGTAAATATTTAGGTCTCAAACTTAACTTTGTTGTTGTAGAATTTGATACATTTTAGAAGTTTCGGTTTTTTATATAGTCGCGATATTTTTGCCGTTATTTTCGTACGCTGAAAGATGTTTCTCTGATCGGTATGGCATTTGTAGGAGATGAGTAATAATGCAATTATTAAGAATGGTTTTCTTCCGCTGATATCTGGTGCAACAACGATATCCAAAGACGAAGAAAGCTTAATCGTATTTGTAGGTAAGCGCAAAGCTATACAAAGGGCTATCTGTGCTCAGCCCACCACGGGTATCGAAGCCTGGTTTCTAGCGTTGTAAGTCCGCAGACATTCCGCTGTGCCACTGGGGGGACACTTAATTGTGAATAGCACTATCTGTATATTAGTAACTATGTTTGATTTTAACACCGGATAATATCAATAGTTATTATGAAATATTTTATTATATTTTAAGGTAAGACATTTGTAAGTTAAAATTTTACTTGTTATTATTATTATGTTTATACCTTTTTTTTAGCCAGGATAAGCTTAAGCTATAGGTAACATACTCATGGCAACTCTTCGTGTTATGATTATACACCGTGTTTACTTTTAAAAACTGCTCATCAGAGACAAGAGGAAAGTAATTGATTCATATTACGTTTGCGCATACCATAACTATATTATTGTTGTGGATTTAATAATCGAACTGTTTATTCCTTAATCGTGTAACACCAAAATTTAGGAGTACTCGCTCTTTATTTTTACCGATTGTTGTCAGTAGCGCCACGGGTTGGTAATTTATAATATGCCAGCTTTTCTGTATTTAAATGTATTCAAAACTTGGTGAGCGCGTAAGATCCCTTTTGGTTTTCGGTTTGAACGGTCAAAATATCCCCGATACAAGAAAAAAAGAAATCGGTATTTTTGCAAAACAACAACAAAAATATCGTAAAAGGTTATTCAATTTATTTTAACTTAACCTTGAAATATTATTCTGAATGAAAAGGGACACGTTTTGTCCGTTAGTGGTAAGTGTGGTTTTATAATCTCATATAAAATATTAGCTGCTCTTGCAAAGCTTTAACATAAATAGAACTATGTTTTGTACCTGTTATTACTACCATAAGAGAAATTAGTGCGCAGAAAATATACAGTATATTAGTATGTTTTTACGATATTAAAAGCGAAAACACAGACTTTAAGATATCTGAATAAAACTATCAAACAGCTAAAGATAAACACTGGAAAAACAGAATTCCTATGTATAATGGAGATACCATTTATCGTTGATTTATTCATTTTGATAACCTAAATATTTGATGTAATTACTTACATTCATAAATATTAGAAAGTTTAGAGTTCAGAATCTTCCCTTTAAGTGACATAGGTACACACATTATATTAATTCGAAATATTTGAGTTTTATGGATAGTTGTAAATGAATAATTCGTTAAGTTTTGTAGGCATATATATCTAAAAAATATATCTGGTGAAATGCCTTGAACGTCATCATCACTAGCATGTTGCGAGTGGCCTTAAGAATATGCCTAAAACTTAAGTACAAATGTGTAATTATATTAGCTCAAATGTTTGTTAAAAACGCGACAAAAACATTCACATACTGCTACAGATGTGTAGTTTATAAAGAGGTGTTTTTAATACCCATAGAAATCAAACGTGTTCGTCGAAAAACGGGTTCAGGTTACCAGTTGCGCTTCAGAAAATAATTTTAAAAATGCGTTGTCTCCCTGTAATGAAGATAAATAAACGCAGTTTAGTGAAAAAATGATGCCACCAAAAATTTAAGTTTAATGTTATACACAAAAGAATGGCAAACAGCACTTACTAGTTTGTTTTTTTTTTTTTTTAGCATTGAAGAATTCTTAATAACATCATATTTTTCATAAATAAATACTCTTGTGCATTAATTATACTGTTCATTGTGTAAATATTGGGGTTGATACATATATAGATATTGATGCCGCGATACGATACGTATCTAGATACAGAAGTTTTACTAACGATTTGTTACAAAGTTTGAGTTTTGACAATAGAATTTAATTAGACACAGATGTATAATGTTAAGAGCTTTAAATTATTTAGTGTAAGCAAATGCAGTTTCCTACTATAATTTGAAGTAATTCTACAAAGAAAAAAGTGTAATGTGAATATTTTGTATTTTTTATGGTGGTTACGAGGCTGGTCAAACCGACCGACTTCACATAAGGTTGTGAATATAACAGATAATATATGAAGATTTATCGGAAAAATAGTTGGAAGTTTATTTCGGAGGCTTTAGAGATTATACAAAAGAAATTTGTTAATTTTTAAATGGAGAAAAATATTTTTATCTTAACATGAAAATCACTTTACACTCGGAGTAGTGACTACTTTGACTCCATATATTAAAACATTAATTTTTAGCAAAAATGCGTTATTAAAAATTCTGATTTTTTTTCTGTACAAAAGACTTAGTTATATAAGCACTCGTGTATAATGTTAAAATAATAAATATACAACGTAAAAATCAATACACAATTAAAGTCATTTCAAAATAATGACTACATGTTTCGACGTGTCACATGTCATCTTCAGGAGTGAAATTGAAAGAGATAAATATCACAATGAAAAAACAGAAAATTCGCTATAGCAGAACATGCATGTAAAACCCAACATATATTATGGGAAAAACAATTGTATTTGCTCAACCTATAGGTATTACAGCAACTAGTACTCGAGAATCGCTGGAAATAATGAAATTTAAAAATAATTACAAATTATTAAATAAAGATAAAGATCCGGCAAATATCTGTCTAAAAATATGGCGAGACCTGTTCTGATATTTATGCACAAATGCAAAATTACAGACAGGTCACGTGATATTTAAGAAAATATAAAATGTGAAATTTATCTTTTACAACTTCACTCCTGAAGATGATGTGTAACATGTCGAAACATGTAGAGTCATTATTTTGAAATGACTTTAACTGTGTATTGATTTTAACGTTGTATATTTATTATTTTAAGACTTATAATGTTTACTGAAAGCTTACAAAATTTCTTGAATATAAATAAATCGTATCGTATAACTGTCTCGCCACACCCCTAGTAAATATGCATACACATACTTTTTAATTGAAGTCTTAAACATTGTTATAAGTCATAAAGTTAAGCAGATAATACGTTCACATTGGAGAGAAGTAACTTAGTAACTTGGAATTATGTTATTAAAGTACTTAGAAAATGTAAAAAAAAAAATGCATATTTATTGTTGGCCTCAAATATTTCATCCATATAATGCTGGGCATGTGTTGGCATTTTGGTAAGACTGAATTTTGGAACTGGCGAGCATGGTTCGAATCCAAGCTATACCTCAAAATATTCCTCTTTCTTTAAGCTATTAGTTCCTTATAAGAATGACGTCCAGTTACTTTACCGAATGACGGTCAATTACTTAGCGTGGCGATAAGGTGCTGTTGACTCATTTCTGGTAAGTAGTTCAAAATTAGGGAGGGCGACGGATAGTCTTAATAGCGTTCCCATAAATATAAAATGTAAGTACCACATCACTGTGTATATGGCGTTTATTATACGTGGCGGTAAACACTAGTTTGTACGGTGACCTTCCATGTTTCATCTATTAATTCTTCTATTTAAATACGCTTTCCTGTATTAATGGTCTGTACCTCAAGACTAGTTATAGTGCGTGATGGTAAACCAGTTGAAGTTCTTTAATTGTTAAATAAGGTTCCAGAAGTACTGCGCAACATATTCAACATTTTTGTTTTAGATGTACAAACGATAAAGAAATATCTTTGTTGTAGCTTTTTTTCTATTTTTGCTTTCGCCGTGGTTAATTTAATGTCGCATTCATAACCAATCAGAAGCAGCTTGAAAGATACATGTTGCAGATAAAGCTACAAAGAACAAGTATAAACAGAAAAAATAGTAGACTTTTGGTATAATGTGAATTAGGTAATTAAAAACTTGGTTTCGATTCGTTTGTTTTTTTTCTCCTGTAGTGTAACTCAGCTTTTGTTTAATTTTCGTAACTATATTTTATTTAACTCCTTTTTTTTCCTCCTACTTTTTTACTCAGTAGTTGTTTTTAATTTGCTTAGGCATGTGTGGGATCTTGTAGTTAGCGAGCCGGGCTGCAGGCATAAGGTCCAAGGTTCGTGCGAAGTTGTTGCTGAACATGTTCGCACTTTCAGCTGTGGGTGTGTCATAAAAGTGGATGCTAATCTCGTTATTCGGTTGAAAAATCGAATTAAAGTTCTTTATGGTAGCAGTGCAGCTAACTCAGTGGTTCTTTTTTGGCTGTAGCCCAAATTTTGGTCGCGAGGCTAGCTCGGCGACCCATGCCTTCAAATAGACCCCTTGGCGCAGCAACTGTTGTACTACAAAGGAAAGTTCGGACAGTCACTGGCAACCCAGTTTTGGATCGCGACCCAAGGGTTTAAGAACCACTTAGCTAACAAGTTGCTTTCTGTCTGATCAATAGTTCAAAATTTGAAACTGCTAAATCTGAACACTAAAGGTCCCCGAGCTGGTCATTTAACCTATATGTGCATAAGGTTGAAAATACCAATATCGGTTTACATAGTTTCCTTACACCCTTGATGCAATGTGAACCATATATAGTTTTCTTTAATTCGTAATTAATAACAACTTGTCAGGTTTAATTTCAAAATTGGTTAGACGCTTTAGTAGCGTATTTTCGCCATGTCTTTTATTATTCTGAATCGAAAGTGCTTTTAACTCTGTTCATATTAGCAACTATATCTGATGACCAAATAACTATGTTTTGAACTATTTGATATAAGTTTAATATACATAAACGTTTAAAAAGTGTTTAAGTTCGTGATTAAACGATACGTGCCCATATCATATTGAACGTATATATGCCCTGAGCCATTATGGTTTGGGTTTAATTAAGAGCTCTAACCACATCGTACGTGCGAAGTTGTTGCATACGGAAGCATTTTATTTAGGTGACGTTTCAGAGAGTTAGAACAAGATTCCATCAACCAAAGTTAACATATAAACTGTAAAAAAAACACGAAATAGTCTTCATAACATCCGTCTTCAGATAATAATTAGACTGGCAGCCTACGTATATATATATATATGTGTGTGAATTTATAGTCATTCTTCTAGTTCCTCACATGATGCCGAAGCGTGTCGTCTCCTAAGACCCGTATCTAACCAAGCAATTTAATATACTTAGCTGAATTCGAAATCACATGGAAACTGAGCTCATATAGAGGGTCATATTTTCCTTGGACTGGACGTCATACTTGACTTAAAGAGCATTCATTACACAGTGTAAGAGTGACTGCCGCAGGGGTTGGCATCATTATTCTCTTATCATTATGTTAATCTGATATAGCTGCACAAGTTGCTTGATGCTATGTTTCAAGTAAGTTATTTGCATCGACGCGCAATTGAGTTCCTGCCTATTCTTCATGGTAACGTTTTCTGAAGCGTATACAGTGACAATTATCAGAGGTACCAGTGGGAGTTAATACCGAACGTTGACCTTTAGGTAGGCATCGTTGAGTATAAACACTGAAAGCCGTTAGTTAATACAATCGTACAAGTTAGTTGGAACATTGTCCTGGTAGTGAGAAACCTTTACTAGGAAGAGGTTTAGAATAACCCATTGTTTTTTTCTTCCAGGGTACAAAATAAAAGCGTATAAGAGAAAGATTTATGGTAGTTTTCTTTTATTATGCTTTGGTATTGTGTCGTGATAATAAATTACAGAGGGAGTATTGAATTTTTGATATGCTGAGCGTAAAAAATATCCTCAAACGTATTTGCAGAAACTTCCAAAAGTTTCCTCTTGTAAAATGTTTTTTTTTATTATTATTATTATTATTTATTTAGTTCCGTAATCAACTTGTCTGAAGATATAATGTTTTATCCAAGCGTAGTTTGAATTGTTAAAAAGTGGCTAATGCTAAAGGGCTCAGTAAATGTTAGAGAAGTTAATGTGTTCGACCTTGGGATATAGCAAGGTTGGATTATTGTGCAAGAGTTACCGGTTCAATCCTAAGAGTTAGAAGAGTTGGATTACCACAGTAAAAACTGGGCGCTCTTATGGTTTAGGGCATAAGCATTGTTTGTGAGAGAGAGGAGGAACGTGGTAGTCAGAAAATTTTGAATTATCAAGAAAGTGACTTAGTAGCAGATGCAAAGAGATTAACCTTGGTCGCTTACGTGAAGGAAGTGCCGAGTTCGATTTCGGGAGATACAGATATTGAAATATTACCGCACTCAATGGGTATACATGTTTACTCTTTTCCCTGTACATTGTTTGTTTGTTTTTGAATTTCGCGCAAGGCTACATGAGGACTATCTGCGCTAGCCGTCCCTAATTTAGCAGTGTAAGACTAGAGGGAAGGCAGCTAGTCATCACCACCTACCGCCAACTCTTGGGCTACTCTTTTA
This sequence comes from Limulus polyphemus, assembly GCF_000517525.1. Classification (NCBI taxonomy): domain Eukaryota; kingdom Metazoa; phylum Arthropoda; class Merostomata; order Xiphosura; family Limulidae; genus Limulus; species Limulus polyphemus. Next base: position 2,896,682 of record NW_013665612.1, read on the forward strand.
CCAACGAATAGTGGGATTGACCGTCACATTATAACGCCCCCACGGCTGAAAGGACGAGCATGTTTGGTGGGACGGGGATTCGAACCCGCGATCCTCAGATTGCGAGTCGCGCGCCTTATCCACCTGGCCATGCCGGGCCAATACATTTTGGAAAAAAAAATTAAGATAAATGTTTAATTTAAACTTCCTAGCAAGGAATTAGGCTTTCTTGGATGTTGGCCAGCAAATTTTGAATGGTACTTCTGTCCCCGTCCCACCAAACATGCTCGCCGTTTCAGCCGTGGGAGTGTTATAATGTGGCGGTCAATCCCACTATTCGTTTGTAAAAGAGTAGCCCAAGAGGCGGCGTTGGATTGTGATGACTAACTGCCTTACCCTGCTAAGTTAGGGACGGCTAGCGCAGATAGACTTCGTACAGCTTTGCGCGAAATTCAAACCAAAATATATTATCCGAACACACGTTCTCAGCTGTATCGCCGGATTTTTTAAACTCATGGCAGCATCACATTTTTTTTTTTTATGAAAAAAGACAAGTAAATGTATAGTGTTGGGAATTTTAACGTCACGCTAACTTAGCCTAAACAAATAAATAGAAACTGTGCGATTCATTATGAGTTTATAAGATGATCAGTTCAAAATATCTCGTACACTGTATACGAATAGTATTTATCAGTACACTAAAGTTCAATTTACGCATTCTTTTTTCTTAATAAAACATGGCGAAATCAACTTTGAGTTTTAGTTCGTTCGAATTAAACATGGCACGAAATACATTATCGCTTAAGATCACCTTTACTTGAGAAGAATTAATGTTATAAACTGGACTTCTTTTCATGCCTATGGAACCTGGGCTATATAGATTATGATAACAATAACCCTGCCTTTCAACGTAAGTGTGAACACAGGAAGACGATAATTTAATAAGACAGTTTGTCATGGGCGTAGTCAAAACATGTAAGCGCTATAATCTACGTGCAGAAGAAATATTACATATACAAGTCACAGAATTGGACAAATACGAAAATAACTTAAAATGTTCTCTGAATTTAAATAAGAAAGAAAGAAAAAATACTCGGCAAGATAGCAAAAAATATATATATATGTAGGTTGGCTTTAAATAAACTTGTCGGAAGATATAATGTTTTATCCAAGCGTAATTTCTATTGTTAAAAAGTGGCTAATGTTAAAGGGTTAGAGTACTCACTTGGTGTTAGAGAAGTTAATGCGTTCGACCTCGGGGTATAGCCAAGTTGGATTGTCACAGAAAAATCGTTGTGCAAGAATATGCAAGAATTCAGTTCTAGACAACAGAACTGTTCATATTTAAACTCTTCATAGGAGCTGGGCGTGGCCCAATGGTCAGCGTTCCCGGACACCGATTTTAAAAATTCCTGATTCGCTTCCCGTTGCTGAAAAAATAATAATTTTAGGGCGTGAGTGCGCTATATGAATGATGGTCAAATCCCACTATTCTTAGAGTAGCCCAAGAGTTGGCGGCTGCTTTCCTACTAGTCTTTAAATTCAAAATTAGATAGCCCTTGTACATCTTTGAACAAAAATTCTAAAATAAATAAACAAACACACCTTACGCAGACGCAGCCCTGAAAGATTCAGTCCTAGTATATTCTGCCAAAACTTTCTGCATAAACATTATACATAAGAAGCAAAATACTTTTTTTCCCCACTTTGCTAGAATGTAAACATAATTTGAATCATCATTAGGCTTCGTATTAATAGTAAGCTGTTTGAGAGAACACATAAACGAATGAGTGTCTGTTGAAGTTCGAGATTACTGTTGATGTTAAATAAACACATCGTAGTCTCTTACTGACATGTGGGCCCCAAGATACTGCTGTCATAAAGATAATCAGCAGGAAAACTAACGATCCGCCTCTACCTTCGCAGTTTATTGAACGTAACTAATCACTTGATAATGTGGACGGAAAGTGCTACATTGAAGTGTCAATTCGTCATAACTTTTAGTTGCCCTTATATAGAGAGAGATTGACACATTTGAACTTGCCGTTTTTTTCTTTGCATCCACACGAAGTACAACGAGGGGTCAGGGAGAAACTGGATGCAGTTTAGAACTAATGAAGTACAGTTAGATCATGTTTTCTTTTCATTTTATCGCTTTAGATTTCGGAAAGTGAACTTTGATAGTATAAAAAAAATAAAAAATAGCGGTTTGTGAAAAAGTGTTTTCATCTTAGAAAAAGCCTATTTCATAACTTTTAGTGTTCTTTCATTCAGGCTTTTTTAATGGTAGCTTTGAATGATGTCATTTTGTGTCTTGGTAACCCAGAAGCTTATTTAGATTTCTTGAAGCCAGTCTTTCGCATCCAGTGTGTGTTTGTACATAATATTTATATATTTGTGTATGACAATTTAATTTAAAAAAAAAATCTGCCTTTATTAATTCATGACGTATCTTCCTACTTCATTAAGAGCAGCTATTTCCGTATAACTTTATGTAGACAGTGAACAGTGTTGGACGTTGTGCACCCACATCAGCTCTAATTATAAGTTTATTTATTTTTCTTTCACATCTGAGGTTCTGTAATTGAGTTAACCACTGATGTACTTCATCAGATATCTTTCCCACAAAGACCCATTTGCTATTTTCATTCAGCTTGTGGCTGGGTTTAATTTCTCCGTTTTTCCACATGCGCAATGCCCTTTCCATTTTGATTGGATGTGTATTTAAATTTTACTTTCAAGGTATAGACATTAAAATTTTTCGCAATAGTTTTAATTATATGGTCTGAATGATATCGTATATCTGTGACTGTATTAAAAAATACTTTATTTTTAAGTTTTATATATGCTATTTTATGGCTATTGTTGCGTGATAAGAGTTCGTTGGTAATCCTTTAGTTTTAAAAATCTGCTGAACAAGATTAAGAAAGTTATGTTAGTATTATTAAGCAGTGTATGATAGCGTAAGAGTTATTCTGAGAACCGATTAATGGAGGCGAAGGATAATGTTATGTCAACACACTACATCATGATCATGTTCAAATGCTTCAATTCTGGATGTTCACTGTTCATCTGTTAAACATTTCAGATACAAGCCTGTATTAATATCATAATTTTATACTTTTTTTTTTCTTAAACAATGACCGACCGCTTCAGTAACTTTTGGCAACGTCTGTAACACGTATATGTGGTATCTTACCTAAAAATAGATTCAGATACAGTAAAAACAAAAATAATAATTATGTTATGGAAAACACTTCAAGCCTAGAATATTGTGTGCATGATTTATTTAGAACTTACACAGAAAACAGAAAAGCAAAATATATATGCAAGTATCCAAAAAAGTAACGGAAATGAATACTCTGGTTTACGCTGGAACTAATTAAGGCCATCATCGCCTGTCCTTTTTTTCTTACCTGGGAATATTAATAATTGCGGAAATCACACTCAACTTCGAAAGTTGATTGAAAATTGTAGACATTGAAATGTATTTCAAAACACTGCTACTTACAGTCGGGTGATTATGCAAATTATAAAAAACAGTTTACCACATCAGTTGTCTGTTGTGTTATTATGAAAATTAAAAATCATACATTTTCGATTAAATAGATCATGATATACAGTAAATTTGTTTACTTCGTTTCAGTACTCATGCGTGAATGTGTATGAAATAGCTGTTTGACTGAGGACATTTTTTAAAGAGGACACTTTTTTCTTTTATCCACTGATAATTATTTGAAAAAATAAACTGGTTTCTCTGTATGGTACGCAAGACACGAACTTTTTTAAAGAAATAATTACGTACCTCTGTTTGTTTTAATGCAACCCGCTTGAAAAAAAAAGTATAGTCAACCTTTTCTTGACAGTTTCTTTTTTTCTTGCGCAGCGGTCTTATTTTGAAAACGTTCATTAACAAAAGATGGAAAAGTTGTTTATTTTCAGGTAAAACGAAGTCTTAAAATAATGTATGGGTTACGTAGAGCCTTCTTGCTTTGTGTAACTACAGGAATCTTAGTCTAAAAGCTGTATATAGGTATAAACTATATGATACATGTCAATTAAAAGTGTTTCATTCTGAGTCAAAGATGTTTTTTCTCCTTTCTTATTGATGAAATAACACGAAAGTTATTTTGCTTGGTCGAAATGTTCTTATAAGAGGTTATAGGTTACTAAAGGTAGTCCAGTGAAAAGGTGAATGGATTGAAGAATACTTGATCAACTGAAGAAAACCATTACTTCTCACCAGAGTTGAAGGCCATGGTTGTACAGACTTTGACAAAATGTAGCTATGTTTAGAGTGAAAAGACGTGGTCAGTAGAAGCGTAACGTTCTCTACTGCCTCAGAATGTTGTCGAGTTGTGTTTTACTTGAGGTTTGTAATAAATAATACAACTCCAGCATTCATAATTATCCCCCCCCCGTTAAAAATTCGTTTCTATTACTGCAGTTTTAGTTAATGTTAGATCATCCTGTACATGAAATGATATATACTTTCAAATTATGTGAACAGCTTTAAGTGTAGTTATACACATTTTATGTTTAATAATTATGAAAGCCTCGAGATTAAAATTGAGATTAAGGTAACATTGTTTCTCAAAAAACAAAAAAAAATGACCATGGCAGTTTATTATCGTAGACATTTTTTGTTAATGTTTTATGAAATTGAGCCTTTGCAGAAGATAATTTGTTGTTTTTCATGTAACACGTTGATTGTCCCTGTAGATTATAATTATATATAGATCCAACTCTTAACTTGATGGCTGTTTGTTTAGTGCCTATCAACTTAATGGTTACTGACACGGTGAATACGAGCATGAAAGTTTATAAGAACAACTAGCTAGCTACATGTGATGGCTAGACCAATAGGTTGGCGTCTGGCTTCCATGTGGCGTCAGTACTAAACTGATTTTGACACGTTGCTAAGGCAACCACTCTCGTACTTTGCATTAAATAGTACAGTATAAACGAAGGGAATATTATATCCTTCGACTGGGTTGTATCATATTTTAGGGTTCTGGACATAAATATACCATTCGTAAACAACAGTTTTTAATGTTATAATGAGTAAGAAACGAAGAGAAAATGTGGGTATTTTTGAAACCGTGTATTATTGAGAGTAATATGTGTTTTTTGTATGTAAAATTCAAATATATTGCTTCTTACTCATTGAGTTGATCTATGAACTTTTACTTTCTGTTGTGCATTTTATTCTATTTTTATTAATACACGTGTATAAACAATTGAGGTCAGATAATAACAGCTAGTTGGCGACCTTTATAACAACATTGCACCATAGTCCCAGCTCTAAAGCCTAAGCCTAACGTCATTGCTACATACCAACATGACTTTCCTTTTCGGTGGATTAGTTTCATAATTATTATCTCATTAAGTGCATGTTCCTTCATTCTCACAATTCTTGAGTTATTGTGTAAGGTGCGATTATAGTTAGATTTCTCACCTCCATTAATAAATTTAAAAACAAAATAGTTTATTCTAGGCCCGGATTAACTGGATGCACTTGCAAAAGCCCCCCCCCCCAAAAAAAAAGGCATCATTTTGGGGTTTTTAGTCAACTACTCGGCCGTATTTTGAAAAATTACATGGGATTTGGTAGAAGTTCCCACACATTCACAAACAAAGTAGTGGACTTACCCATTTTTAGTTATTATACGGGGGAGGGGGTCAAGATGCCACAAAAAGCATAATTCTAGGATTTTTTAACAATTACTCCAAAATTGTCCATATCTCTGTTTGGGATCCGTAAAAAAGTATCTTTATACCAAATCCCATGAAAATTGGCTGAAATTTTTTGTCTTTTGCTCAATTTTTCAGCGAAAAAAAAAACACAATTTCGGATGTTCGTGAACTATTCATGTGTATGTCAAACAGCTTCCATAGGATTTGGTACAAAGATACCGTCTTATAGGTTCCAAGGTCAACATTGGCCATTTTGGGATTGCGTGGCGGAGACATCTTGCACTCGCTCGCGAATGTTGGCCTCTTTAATTCAGCATTGAATTATTGTTACCTGAAATGATAGTCTAATATATGATGATAACTATTAATACGTCATACTTGAAATATGTCACATCAGTATTAAATGTATAACACACATGGTCTCTACGCTCCACTGTTTACCATATGGAGCTAACCAGCGACAAGAACGGAAAAAAAAATCGAATTCTAATTTGAATGAGCTAAATAAATGAATAAGTTGTTTGTCCGCAGAATAATAATAAATAATGTATTGTGACGGTTTAGTCGCATGTAATTCAAACACGTAAATTAATTTAGGTTACTAGTGGTAAGTGAGGGACTATACATCACAACCTTACAGGCGTAGATATTTGTAGAGCTACCAACAATGCTTTCATTGTTCGAATGACTGTTTTAGCAGTAAGTTGCCACACTTATTATTTAAATTTCGATAAAACCAGTGTTAATAATCCACTACCACGTTTTTATATGTATATTACCATGGGATGTTTACTGTGCATCACCATGCAGTCATTTTGTGGATGATACGTAGTCGTGCACCAATTACATAATTATATCAAATCACAGGTGTATGTAAGCTTAATGCATTTGACACATGACATGCGTTCCAAATAATCATGATGGGATATTTTGAACTTTTTTTTTAATAGATGTACTTTTGGCCTCAGTGGCTCGAATTGTGCGTGTAGAGATGTATCACAGTTTTATTCGTTTAGATGAAATATGACAGCAGTGTAGCTGGATAACGTACGTAACATCAGTTTCGAATTTAAAATGCGAAGTATTTTAAATAAGACTCGTATGAGGCGCTATAACTTGAGAATTTAGGATACTTTATTGTTATCATTAGCACAATGTAATATACTACAGATAATGTCTGAGATATCTCAGGATGTATAAAAACTTAGCTCCTGTTGAAATATCATCCACTGGTCTTACACGTGCATCAATGTCTTTTGAACTTCCTTTTGGTAGTGACTTTACCATATAAGCCAATTTCAAGGCCGTAATGTTGGAATTTGCACTTTGATCTTTGGCTTTATAGGAAGGTCAAGTGAACCGAATGGGCGACTGCAAGTGGTAATGCGTCAAGCTTTTCATCAGTCGCTTCTCCTCCTTCTCTGCAAAAGGTAGTAACGGACAAAAGACAGGCGTCGCGTCTGCCATACCCATGCAGATAATGGATTTCAGTGAATAATTTTTACTAGCACGTTTTTTAAAACTCTGGACGTTCATACAAGCCTATTTTATTTACGCATTGGACAGCACGAATATGTTATCTATTATGATAATACTCAGTTTTGTCTTGAAAATACGCTCACCTTACTATCTAAATATGCATGCGCACGCATTTAATTTCAACGAGTGGAAACAAAAGGCGGGTGTAAATAAACTTTAGTAGACATTTTGTAAAACAACATATTAAAAGCTTATCAAAGTTTTCAATAAGGTCTAACATTAGGTCGTAGCGTAACATTAAAAGTTTATTTATTGATAGTATTAAGTACGGGAAATTTTAGACCTAACTAAACTGAATCGAAAAATATACGTAATTTATCTCTATCGAATTGAGGCCGTAATTAATAAAAGCTTAACTAATGTTAGGCTTAAGACAAGTTGTCTTATACGTTTCAGTGTCTTCGAGTTGCATAATAGCAGAGACCCGCAAAACATTTGCATTTCTAAAAGGTTGTGTTCAGTGTGTATTATTGGTGTTTAATGATGAAGTTTCAAAGCAGATGTGATCCGCATTTCTAAAAAATAGACTAAACATTAATAAAACATGGTTAAGTACGTTCAGACTCGTTAAAAAAAACAATGTAACTTTAGGATGATTTTAACATTACAAAGTTACTTTAGCATACTGATGAAATAATAACAGGACATGCGTGCAGCTGCAATACAACACACTTGTATAAAATGAACTGGTACAAAATGCTACCAGCTGTTTATTTTGTCAAAAGTAATTATGCTATCTAAATACTAAATGCTTGAGTTTGACAAGATACCTTTTTCTTTTGTGCTATTGCTAAAGTAATTTAACAAATGTTTTTGTAAATTTCACAGTGCTAATTAGCTGTATTTCAGCTGCGTGCTTTTCTATATCAAACTCGTTATATACATCGTTGCTAAGTAAGATAACGTTTTGGTATATTGTTTCTTCGCGCATGTTCATGCACGTCTTTACCTGTAAAGTAGAATACATGAATGAGAAAAACTTAAATCATCCAGTTCATTATATCCAAGAAATAACATATAATCAACGCACCATGAGGTAGTGTTACTGTTATGTCGTGTTGAATGTGTCGAAAATAAATATGAGAAGCCAAAAATCAAGCTATATTTTGAGTTTAAAATACAGAAATTCGTTCTTTCATTCTTTTATTTTTTAACTTAAGTTTGCACATTGTAATAGCATTCGATGAAAAAAAAATATCAACTTGAAATTTAGAAAAGAAATACATAATTGAGAAATCTGTATTTCTATATTTGATTAAGGATTTTTATAACAAATTGCGTGTATACGTTCTATTTGTTTTGCATAAAACTGTATGACTGCGGAATGAAAAGTTTTCGTGTTTCGCCTCCTACAGTTGAAATAGCTATTTTGCTATTAAAATATATTAACATAATATTATATATTAATTCACGTTGTGTTTCTGAATATTCTTGTCCTTGTACCCCTTCCACAGTTTTGGAGCGAGCAGAATCAAACTTGACAAGCAGATTTGAGGTTTTTGTAGGGTGTTCTTACATATATGACGTAATCCCCTACCTATATTTATTTGGAGTATCAAAGGGAGATAAAACGCTCCCGGAAATTTACCAAGTCACGATGAGGATTTAGAAGCAGGGTTGCTGAACCCGAATCTGGCATCGCAATTTGTTTTTTGTCACCCCCGGGGTCCCGGTAACGCCATTTTTGAAAATACATTCATACCCCCTCACTTACGAGCTAGAGCAATCAAATTTGGCATAACATGGGCAGGTGTCCTAACGTGTTTTTTCTTTACGGACCCCCATGATGTTGCTGTAGAAGTAATTGGGAATAACAAAGTAGCTTGATAGGTACATTTGGGTCCTGTGTAAATAATAATAATAAGGGGACCTTTGAACTCCGCAGCGGAACGCGGTTATTTTATGCGAACTTCAATGAAATGTTTAATAAATGTCGGCCATTTTTTATGTATTTTAAAAGCAATGAAATATTATTTCGGTAATTATTTTTTTAATTTCTAATAGTTATGTATCAGCATTCTGTTTCTCTGTCTGTGAATGATAGTTAGTTTCATTACATAATGAACAGTGATTGTTGAGAAAGATCTGATGTTGTGGATAAAGAAAATGCTTGTTGACCTAACGTAACAGTAATAGACATACCAACGAACTTTATAACAGGTAGTAAGTGATGAGTAAACGGTTTAGAATGTAATTTAAATTTAAGTATCTCGCCGCGTTAGAGATGTTTCCTTTTCGAGTATCACGTGGCATTAGACGATAAATGTTTATATAATCCTATGTCAAAAAACTCAAACTGAATTATTTTAGGATTGACAGATGACTAAAACTTGTTAGATATATAAAGCAATAAATGTTTGCTTAAAAAACTGAAAAATAATTTTCTGAACTTATTTTGACAAACATTTCTGAGCACAACACAATAGTTGTTTAACATTTCGCTCCTTTAGAACATAAAACAGTTAATTTCACTCAGCACAATAACTAGATATGTGTTCCCCCATAATAATTAAAATACGTAGAGCTGAACTGTTCTTCCTAACTTTATTTTTTTTCAACATCAAACAAAATAATGCTATTTTTTCTTAGTTCTCTTTGATTTTTTCACATAATTCAGTACTGCACTTTTCTTTGTCATTCCATGTGCTAACTAGTTCTATTTAAATAACTTCTTTAGCCATTTATTTGCTCTATATGTATCTCGGTTACTCAGAAACATATGAAACTTCTCTTACGCTGAACAATACAGAGGACTCCATGTAGTTATATACATTTAGAGGGAGAAATAGCAGTGGTTATACAGATGAAAAACTCATTTAATTAGTGAAATTCTTATATTTTGATCAATCAGAAATAGTCTCATTACAGTGATAAGAGATTACAGACAAAGTGATAAAGAGAGGGTAGTTATTTCAATGAAAAGCCAATTCAAATAGCAACATTACATGACCATGTTTGTAGGTCAAACTTACAATAAGTAATTACAGCAAGTTATAACGGAATGCGTGTTTCTTACTGCATAACAATAACAGCGCGTAGTTAGTTATTTTGATGAGGAATGTATACGTTACACTAGGAAAAGGGGTTCTCAATTCCTATTTTTTTGCTGCAGTCATTAGTGAGACATCACATTTCTCTGATAGCTCATAGTTTGTGTCACATCCACGGATGTGACATCACCTTTGACTAATAACGTCTGATTTGTGCTGTATTCATGAACGTGTCATCACAGTTGAGTAATCGTTCGTGGTTGAACATCAATGTGCAATCGTCTTGTACATTAAAATTGGTCAGAAGTTCCCCTCTCGGGCTTCAGACATGAATATGATATTTTATTGGACCATGACTATTTGAAATTATCTGCAGTCCACTGACTAAAACGTTCATTATGTAGCACGTAAAATCAGTTCTTTCTTTCAGTTTGGATATTTTTCAAATTATTCGATATTGTGTTAAAATAAATGTTTTGTTGGAATGTTTTAAAAAATACTATAGAAAACAAGTGAACATAATATTTTGTACTTCGATATCATGCAGTGATGAATAAATGAACGATTCACCATGATAGATTGACCAAAGAGGGGTAATCAGATTTGTGGGGATTTTTTATTATCGTAACATAGAGGGTAGTTCACGATTTATATGGTAAGAATTTGCATATTCAAACACCTTTCTCTTGATCATCCCTGTAGCCTGTGACTACACAGGTTAAAAACCCAAGCTCCTTTGTTGCAATTCAGTTTGAAGTGTAGTGATTAGTAAGTGCTGAATCGACCCCTTCTACGAAAGTTACATTACAGGACTTTCAGGCGCGAGGTTTTCCTATTCCGTGATTATAAAAGCGTGAAAGGCACGAAAGTTTAGGTTTCGGAAAAAGGAATATCTTTAGTGTTGAAATGTATCGATAAAACAAGGGCACTCGTGATTCCAGTGGGGGGGGGGGGTGTACTAGGATACTCTACGATCTGCCATCAACCACCACACTTGAGGTAGTGAAGAAAGTTAAATAACTTGTTGTCACCGGAAGTAACTCAACAACACAGTGGTACGTTGCAGCTAAAGTAGGGACCTTCCCTGGAACTGTAAACAAGATCATTCACACGGATTTACAAGCTTCTCCCAATATACATAGCCGGACAGCAGACCAACTGTCGAAAACCGTACGAGTAGCAGCTGCCATGTTGTCACATTGGATGAAACAAGCTCTACTGAAGTGTCTGCAAAAGTATGGCCAATTTGTTATCGTTCTGTCACAGATTCACCAGCTAATAAATTGTACAGAACGTGTCGCGAAAGTGTTTCCTCAAAGTTTCTATTGGTAATTGCAAGTTACAGCTGTAATGATTAAATGGTAAGTTAAATACTGGGAGAGCTAAGGAAAGCTAAAGCGAACTCTGCATATGATTAGGCAAAAGATCTGAAATCAGTACACCGCCAGAAAATGGCACATTTATACGGGATGAATGCTAATAAGATATATCTACATCAAGAAAATCATCCAACCCACATATCCTAGTCAACATACCAGTTTCTTATGAAAATACAAGTACAAACGTGAATTCCTAGTATACAAGTCTCAGATAACTCCCACTTACTTCTGTGCCTTTGGGTTGGTTAAACGATGCCTTAGAATTGTCGTTTATGTACGGTTGATAGATTCTGAAAAGCATGTAAAGAGGAGGGGGACATCATTGACCTCCTACAGCGTAAATTGCGTTTCAGAACAGTAGTGCATAACCGGGGCCACAACAGCGAACACCACTGTTGGTGGAAGAAGGCCTCTGTTACAGTGTAGGCATCTATCCTTGTAACGTTACCATACAGAGAGTACTCCCTCTGTTATTAATATCAAAATGGTTAATCTACTATATAATCTGCAAAAAAAAATGGGGGGGGGGTGAGCTTTCAAATTTACAGTAATTTCCTCCAAGATATTCACATATGTTACTAATTGTTAATATTTAAAATTAGCTTATGAATCTATATCAAAGCGAGGTTTTTACTCCGTATTTGTACTCTCTTCCAGTTTACATGCTTCTGGTAAGCATTTATACGTGCTCATATACTTCATCATTGTACGAACTCTTATGAAACACTTATAATTGGTAGGGGGACTGTTGAAGATGGGCTCAAGGTTACCACGAATAGTACCAATTTATTCTCCAGAACCATCTCCATATGTAGCATTTGCAGTTCAAAATCCTTAAATGATGTGAAATATATTTATATCGAAAGGTTATCTCATCTGATTAATTAGTTAATTCGCCAATAGAATAATACAATCAAAAAAATATTGTTCGATTGTAGTGCTAAATAGATATACTTGATGTTCTAACTGTCAGTTTTTCGCTTCTTTTTTTTTAAACAAAATTGGTTGTGTTTTTTTACAAGTAAACTTTTGAAATGATTTACGGCTCATGTCTGTGCTAAATGTGAACATCTTTATGCCCAGGAAATGTGATCGTAAACTACGCACAAACTCATAAATTGTTCCATAATAAATGTAAAAAGTATGGTTATAAACTCGAAACTTAAACTTTGATTTCCGTGCAGTTATTTATAGAACCACGTGTACATCAGAGTTTGTATAGTCCTTTTAAATAGGAGTTAAAATATCTTGTAGACACTCAAGTGTTTGTGTGCGCATGTGTGGGGCGGGAAAAAAAGAAAAGTGAATGGTCAAAACACCACAGATACACAAATGAACTTTCGTAGTTACTTAGAGAACCACACTTTTCGAATAATGTGTAATGTTTTACAAAACCACAGGAACGTTCGTCTAAAAACTAATTAAGTACTGATATATTAAATTTCTATTATTTTGTAATTCACTTCAAAATCATAGGATATGATATTTTGTCAAAAGTTCAATTTCACGGAACTAATTCTTAAACGCGTACGTATGTACGCTCACACACACACATTCTCTTTAAGTTAAAAAAATCAATACACTAATAAAATCATTACATATTTACATATATTTATTTGTTTAAAAGACACTTCAACTGTTTCGAACTGCAACAAAATATTCAGTTTTATCAGGTAAGTGGTAGCACTGCCTATGTAGGGATGGCTCGGATTGTTCATCGAAATGGTATTTTAAATATCTTCTCGGTAGGTCATCAGATATGTTTCCTTTTATAACTATCTTTGTAATGACTGAGTCACAAGTTCTGGGAATATCTGTAAATTTCAGAGCCAAAAGTTTGAATTTCTTGTTCTTCTTTTTTATTACATGACAACTCAAAAACCAAAACAATGTTGTCAAACAATTTCACTTAGATGACATAGTTTCAAACGGATTATCCGCTTTTATAAGTATTATTAACTAGTAGTAATTTTTAAAAATCATAATTCTAGTGTAAACGATGCTATCATTATACCTCACGGAAATACGGTGTTTCTTTAAAAAAGCTTAATTACAGGGTGAAACAGGAATTACCAGCCAATAATATTGTTACGTCTCTGTTCGTTAGTTAATTTTCCGTAAATTCGTTACGACGAAAGTTTAGCGACACAAGTCCTTTCTT